>NW_025862133.1:284642-335354 GCF_002878395.1 Capsicum annuum
GTTTAAAGAACTCATTTGAGATCTTTTTCCTTGCCGGAGATCCCAGATTAAAATTAATTTTGTCTTAATTCATTTTAAACCCGTGGAAAAATTTATTTCAAATTATGTTAGATCCAAATCAGAAACAACACTAGCAATATTATCGCCATTGATTCTGATATTATTCATTCTAGAACTTTCTCTACTTTGTAAAGTAGAAGCTCTGGTTGGAGAATTAACAATATAATTAACATGAAATATATAAAATGATATTGATCTTGTTAATCTCGATGCAGATGCGATATGCAAATTATTAGATCTATTCATTAGAGGTAAAGAACCAGAAAATCTGATCTTAACAGTACCATTAAAGGTCTGTTCTACCTCCGTTATCTCACTACTTAGATTATTCTGAGGAGGAGTGCATCCTCAAGAATCCACTCTTTCGAGAAGTCAATTTCATCCCATTTAATAGGTCGCCTAGTAACATCTTTAGACCTACCAAAGTTGGTTTCCATCAAAATGGTTTCATTCTTGAAATCCATCATTTTATACATAGGATTCAAAGTATAAAGAGGTTTATAATAAATTCTATTATAAATACATATAACCTCAGTACGTGGCTTGTAATTATAACCATGTAATTTAAGGTTCAAAATCAAAGCATTCAATGAATTCTCATCATTAAATGAGATTTGCAAATTAGCAATGCATTAAAATAAATAGGACTATAGGCCAAGCTTGTTTGGACAGTCCCTATGAGAGACTTTTTCCAATCTTGGTTTCTACCATCTCGTAAAGCTGCTATAAAGCTTTCTGATAGACCTCTTAGGGTTAGTGGCTTAAAAGCGACTTGGATTAACCCAATATGCATGAATCTATAAGATTCTCTACATGGAGCTAAATTATTTTCAGATAATAACCTGAAAGTAACATAGTCGCTATCAATAGTGAGGATTTTCTTAGTAGTCTTAACAATTTG
Source organism: Capsicum annuum (assembly GCF_002878395.1). NCBI lineage: Eukaryota > Viridiplantae > Streptophyta > Magnoliopsida > Solanales > Solanaceae > Capsicum > Capsicum annuum. Next base: position 285,604 of record NW_025862133.1, read on the forward strand.
TTTAAGATCTAATTTTTCAGGAGTACCCATTTGGTATATTTTCATGGATTTAATCTCTGGGATTGTCCACTTACTAAGCATATTCAATTGTTGAGGCATATCATATTCTTCCTTTTTACTCCTTTAACAGTATTATGTTTCCTCATGATATTCATGGTGAAAGGAGTGTTGAACATATAACAGCTACGTATACAAGTAGTAGAAAAAAAGTATTAATGGTAGTAATAATAATAATAATATAATAATAATAATAATAATAGCAATAGTAATTGTAAAAGAAAAATGAATAATAATAATAATAATAATAATATAATAATAATTTCTCTTATATATAAAAATGAAGGATTGGTGTAGCCATAAAAATACAAATTAGTGGTACACCAATCCTTCAATTATATACTAGATATTGAATGGGCCCAATGCATCTAGTTTTGAAAGAAAAAAATACTATCTTTCTAATTTGTTGTATGTTTATCATGAACAAACATTATCTATATACAATAAAGAACAATGGAATAAGCTATAGTAATACTCTTAACTATTTTTTATAAATACATAAAAAATTCAAAAGTAAAAATACTACAATGTATGTCACTAGAAAAGTTTCATTTTAGATTGCTTACTTCTGTTCATATTTTTTGAAGTGTGCTAATAGATTTTATCAGAGTTACACCACTATAAACATTCCGCATGAAAATGGATTCTAACATTTCATAAAGATATTAATATCCCCCTCTCATTCATCTAAAGATTTAAGTCTAAAACACATCCCAAAGCTTTAAAGCCGCCTTAGTCCAAAAACAGGTGGTTGATTTCCTTCATATCTTCTTCACACATATAATCGAGTGAATAAGTTGAGGTCTTCTCTTTTTCTTTTTGTAAATATAACCACGTGAAACAGGTTCACAGGCCACCACTATCCACAATGTTTTGAAGGGTGCTTTAACAAAATTATCTATGCAAAAATAATACTTAATTATTTTTATACACAACTCAAAGAAGAGGTAAGAAATAGAGTAAATATCAAAATTAATTCCCAAAAACAGTGAAAATAGGTCAAGAGGAACTGAAGCTTCTCCTTTTGGTATTATTTGAAAAGAAGCAATTGTAGATTCATCACAAAATGATACTACTTGCAGATTTACAAATGTAATTCTTTTTCTTTTAAAAGTATGACAGAATTATTGGAGATTGTTTCTTCGTTTAGACCACCTCATTTTTGTTGCATGATGTATTTAGGGTATCAAATATCAACAATTCACCAATATGAAATCTCGCGAAGTACAAACAAACAAGTGATGTGCTATACATTTCTTTTTCAAAAATGAGCAAATTTGTTAAATACTACTCAACAACAACAATGACAACAACAACAACATACCCAGTGTATAAAAAGAAGATTTTCGTTCAACTACTTTAGCATAGGACTAATCGACCTCAACATATAGTGGGATACAAACGAAATTTTTAGGAAAGGTTGATTTATTTATTCAACTAATCAATGTTTTAACATTGTAACTTCTATGGTACACTGTATAACACTCTTCATTAGAAAGTGTTGTCCAATATCTAAATAGACAACACACAATAAATATTAACAATAAAAATTGTGTTAAAAAAGAAAATAAGGTGCGGCACCCTTTTAGCTTCACAAGGTAGGGAAAATTCTGTGTACCCATCACATTTTTTAGACCCCACTTATGAAATTACACTGAATTAGTTGTTCTTGTCGCATAAGATGTAACAAAAAACTTCATAAATTTGAAAAGAAAAACATATTTTTTCACTCATATATGATGCCAAAAACATGAAAATTCGTGGACTTAATGTACAAAATGACTCTCTTGGACAATAAAAGAGGAAATTAGATGCTACATCCTCCAATAAATATACAACATAGTGTATATAGTATGGTGATAATGAGGTTTGGTCAGTTGTATTTAGCACGATGTTGTTGTCAAAAGATAAAGCAGGAATAATCTTTTAATAAAACACGAGGAGAGGAATATTCCAAGGGATAATTTGACAAGAAAATCCAATCAGTTTATGTAATATTTAAACATGATAGGTCAATTAACAGGAATAGTCATGCCATGGATTTTATCTGCTTAGCGTGCAGAGCTGATAAGAGACGATAATATTTTTAGGGATAAGAAATAATTGATTATATATTTTATTTCTAGTTAGATTTCTCACTTACAAACATAACAACGAGGATGAACAACAATTTGGGACTTTAATCTTAGAAGCATGTTCATATGGCTTTCATGCGTTCTGAGTCTCGAGCATTGTCATTATGTTTCTCCATCATATCAGTAAATCAAAATAATAACTTTGACCTTTCCTATAGTTATAAATCATGGAGGATTAGGTGTAATCTTGCTTGGACACCATTAACATAGCATAAGACTTCACTAACAAAACATTACACACTCTAGGCTATGGTCCTTCATTAAAAGTTGCACGGGCAGTAGCCATTACATGATTAATATCTTTTGCATCACCTTCAACAATATGTTTAATTAACTCCCTTGACTTAAAGTCAACGGTCAAAAAATCATTTCCTAAAAGCTTAAAGAATTAGTTCCATTGTGCAATAAAGGTCCAAATACAGTTATGAAAAAGAGAATTGAATTCCATTAATGTGATTGACTTGGATTAACAAATTTACCTGATGCAACATCAACAAATTATGCGTTGATGAAAAGTTAAGTATGTTCCACATTGACGACTGGCTTGATAGGTTATTTGACAACAACTGTTATGCTATAGTTATAAGCAGATATTACGCCTAGATGGAAGAATTTTCCTAAATAAAATTATTTTTCTCAATGTAATTCTCTAAAGTACAAAGTCTGCTCAAACTCTTATTAAATAGAGGGAAGATATAACATCTTAGATAGTTTTTAGTTTATAGTGTACATTTTTATTAGGATATATAGAATTACAAGGAGTATATATAAGAGTGGAAATAATGTTGACAATAAATTTAATAAAACTTGTTGAATGTTATATTATACAAAGTTGTATATAAAAAAGTTTGAAAAAAAATCAACATTTATCAGCATTAACATCACAAAATAAATCAACTTGATATCAAGATGATTTATCTTTAGTTGTAAAAAAACCCTAATGATGAGTATGTTAATAAAAAGATGAGTTCTCTAATTGGGTTATTTTAAAGGGAAATTTAAAAAAATAAAGGGTTCATCTGCACATGAGATTTCTACAGAGCGAGCAAAAGAAGAGGAGCCCTCCGCGCGTTAGTCACTGATTCCACTAATTCAATTTTAGTCTCTCTCAAAAGAGAATAGTCTCTAATACATTACAGACACAACAATTGCCTATCACTAATCCATTGTAGACATAACAATGGCTTATCTTCTCTGAAAGCCGAAAGGAACTCTACCTTAGAAATTAATATAGGGAAGGAGTGAATGAGATAGAGAGAATGCTGAGTTAGAGTATAAACTAACTGAATCTAGACTACAAGGTTTGTTAATTCACCCATACAAATTGGGAGAGAGCAATCTGAAGAAAATTACAAAAAATTATTGTAAAATTATAAAGAAGAAGATACCTTAATTCATGAAGAATTACAAATTGATGTGATGTTGTTGGAGATAATTCTAGGATCATATTTGAGTGTTTGCACATAAAAGTTGAAAATCTTGTGTTTGGAGTGGGAAAACGAAAAAAATGGATGCTTCTAGAGGTAGATCATAGAGGATTTATTAGAGATGAATTTACCTTTCTACCCTTGGTCGTCCTAAAAGTCTCATTTCTATATAGTAGAAATAAGAGAAATATTATAGAATAGTAGAAATGATGATTTTGACATGTTTACTTGGAATCAATGTAATTGAAATTAAGAATAGTTTAGACATTTTATTAATTAGTTATCCACGTGTCCATACATTGAGATCTTAAATTACTTACGTAAGCACTTTTCTACAAAATCCTACGCGTCCTGTTATTAGAGCCCCACAACTTTATTTCTCTTTCTAGTTTCTCCTATCAGTTATATTTAGAGTCTATTTAAAATTGCTTTTTAAAGAAATGCTTATTTGAGAAGTCTTTTTATATAATAATTTTTTTAAAAATATTTTAAGAAAAAAATATCTGTATTTGATAAATTTATTTAAAAAGTATTTTTGATAAATAAATTGTGTTTAAATAATTTTTACAAGATGTATTTTGAAAAGACAAAATTAAAAAAACACGTATCAATAGACTTTTACTATTAAAATAATCTTATAGAGAAAATTTATTTTAAATATTTATTATAATATTTTTAACTATTTATTTAAAATTATATATTTTAGAAAAAATTTACAAATTCTATCAAAATATCATTTGTCTTGAAACATGATCAGTCTGTCATTTATTATCATCAATGATAAAAATAAAGAGTTTTATATTCTTAGTGCATCATGATCTATGAAAGTTTTGACTTTATTTAAAGAAAACAAGTGAAAAATAAAATAATACAGTAATATATAAATGATAGAATGAAATAAAGAATTATGATATAACTATGAAAATATAAAATTTTCAAATTAAATTTTAGTCAAATTCATAAAATATGCTAATTAATTAATAATCGATCTTTATAAAATGATGGTTTTGAAATATTTGTCGAATTCAGTGTAATTGAAATTAAAGGTATTTTAGATATTTCACTAATTAATAATCCATGTGTCCATACACTAAAATCTTAAATTACTTACATGTGCAGTTTCCTACAAAAACCTACACATCCTTTTATTAAAGCCTCACAACTTCAATTCTCCTTCCTCTTCCTGTGATATTTAGAGCTTATTTGGAATTATTATTATAAAAGTATTTATTTGATAAATATTTTTATATAATAGATTTTAAACAAAGTATTTTTTTTAAAAGGAATTTGTATTTAATAAATTTATTTAAAATTGCTTTTGATACAAATTGTATTTGGATAATTTTTTTCGAAGTGCTTTTGAGAGACAAATGATTAAAAAATATATGTGTTGCGATTCAATTTACGATTCACGATGACACCTACTCTGTCCGATTAGTAGGTTAGTCGAATCATAGTTTGGAGCCATATGCAATGCGCTAACTTGGTGAAAAAATGACCTAAATGTCGAAAATTCACAATTAGAGATTTAAATAGCAATAATACAATCATAAAGGTCTAATAGATTAGCAGAAACTAACAAATATCCCAAGACTGAGTAATGTAAGAGCTACTACAAAAGAACTATAAGTACTGATTAGACAAATATAATCTGTCTCGAAAATGAAAGACTGAACATTGATAAAAAGAAGGAAAAAGGGTGATTCCGACTCCAAGATCTTACTCAATCTTTTTTTTTTTGGTTTAATTTGTAATTTTATTAATCAATCAAATTAAAATCCACACAATGATCGAACAACCCATACTAACTGTATAGCAATAAAAACAACTAAGAAAAGTAAAAAATTAGACCGGTCCAATAGTGACCTGGCCTAAAAGAAACAACGTATATAGTGAGTAGGGTTTCCAAATCTGAGCTCAGTGTATAGCTTCACTTTTCTACACCTCTTTCATCATGTTTGTCTTTGAGAATTCTAGTTTTTCCTTCTTCAACTATGAGTTCTTAACTCCGTGCCTTAGTTGTGGTTTATTGAAGCTTATTCCAGCTTTCATGAGTAAGTATCTTTTTTTCCTTTTATATCTATTACTGAACTTTGTGATATTGTCCCGATTTGATGCTTTCCTTTCTAATATCTCAGATGAGTTCTCTAGTGTATGGGTGTATGCAGTGGTTTTTGGTGCTGAAACGATGGGTCTAGTCCACTGAGACTTGTTTATTTTTCCAAGTAAGTTAACTCCTTTGTTGAATTTGCTGACTGCTTTGTAGCTTGTATTTAGAAACCTTGCCTTTTTTGATCTATAGATATGAATGGGATGGAGATTCTGGGATGCTCGGAACCACCTGTATTTGGAGAATAACAAGTATCTCAGTCGCTTGCAGATAAGATTTGACCTTGTGATCCTCCAATCTACTGAGAGTCCATTTTTGTTGTCTGGTGTAGTTAGGCTAAGTAACAATTTCACTTTTTTGTTTACCTTCTCAGGTTGTAAATAGTGTATCCGAATGTAAGACCCTGCAAAATCCCAGTTGTTTCAGTCATTTATAGCATACCAAAAGAGGTCCCAGACTTAGAAAAATTTCAGCCAAGTATTGACACTTAGTCTCTTTTTTTGGCCTCGATATTTCAATGACTTTATTTTTGATCCTTATGACTTTAAAATGTCAATTTTTAAATTTATTCATAATCAGGGATGTCAATAGGTGTTCTTGGATATTTTTGGATTTTTCAGACGTCGTTAGAAGCCTAATTAGATGTCAAAAATAGTGGATAAATGCGATCTTAATGCATTACATCATCTATCGCATCGACATTTCCAGTGAGACAACGCGATGCGTCGACCCCATTGATGCGATGTATCAGTTTGTGCAATGCTGGGCATATTTTCTGTAATTACGTCTGCTATAGAGGGGTAATTAAGTCAATTTCTCCACTCTAAAACACAAAATTAGCTATCCTAGGGGCAAAATCACTCACTTTCTCTCAAATCCTCCCAAGAACAAAACCCTAGGTCATTTAGTTTTAAGTACAAGCTTCAAGAGCACACCAATAATTTTCATGAATTTAATTACCAAGGTATGTTAGGTGTTCATCCTTGGATTTCCTTCCACCCTTGGAGTTCAAGAACCATTTTTAAACTACAAGTTTACTGATTTCATGATATACATATTTGAATTGGATTGTGTTTATGTATGTATTGATGTTTGTTTTTCAAATTAAGATTCATTACAAGTTTCAAGTCAATTGATTATCATGTATGTAGAATTATGTAATTATCATGTTAAACTCTTGAATTACAAGATGAATGTTGTAGCCATGGTGTTTATATCTTGATGAATTTCGTGTGCATTAATTATGCTCCCCAAGTATTTGATAGAATACCTATGTAGATTGAGTTGTGAATTCATGACATGTTATCATGTGGTCCCATTCATGTACACGTTCATGTCTCTCAAGTGTTTTACAAAATGTCTAAATGAATGCATGGTGAATAAGTAATTAACATAATGCTTTCAAGATTTTTCCATGTTTTTCTATTGATTCTATCGAGTCCTGGGGGTATTCTATACTAAAAATTCTAGTTGTTTACCTAGAATAATAGTAGCTACAAAATAGTCCCAGTAATGTCATGAATAGTAGTACTCAGACAGTTGCAGAACTCAGTGAACTCAGTCTAGTCTAGTCAGATAACACGATTAGTAACAGTTCAGTCAAGCCTAGTACAATCTAGTGATCAGTTCAGTGTTTATTCAATTGTGAGTAGGATTCAACATCAAGCAAACCTAAGGATGGGGGCTCACCTGCCAGTTGAGGGTGTGATCTGTAGTAGCAGTCCCTTAGTTCCAGAACTATATAGAAAATGTAGGTTTAATATATCAATTTGCCAGTTGATGGTTGATAAAGTGTTCACCTTCTAGTTGAGGGTAACACATAACTCACCTGCCAAATGAGGGTGATTTTTTTAGTGGATCCAAATATCCATTGTTAGTACTCGTGGTACGGTGCTAACACCCTTCCAACTGGGATCACAGGTTGGATGCCAACTCAGTTTATGATTGGGGTATGTCGGTCAGATGAACACTCCCATAATTATAGTTTCAGTTTCAGACTTAGTATAGAACTTAGTTCAATTCTACAGAATCAGGACTATCAGAAATAGTCACCCAGTTATCAGTAATATAGCTATTAATAATCTCAGATATCAGTCACTAAGTTATCAGAATTCAATATTCAGTTCTATTATGATCTCAGTTATAGTATATATATATGCACAGTCTTGCATAATTGGTATTTATAGCAGTTTTAGTTACCCATGTACTCCCACTCATTTATATTCTTATCATTAAGTCAGTTATTATTCATGCATACGAACCCATGTATATCAGCCTATCTTACTTAGCATACCAGTACATTCAAAGTACTGATACATACTCTTTCTTTTGCGCTATGATGTCTCATATCACAGGTTCAGATGCACGAGCTCCTAACCGTACTTATCATCTCAGGTTATCAGCAGTAGCTACAGTGGTAAGTCCTTATATTTTGAGGGAAGAGTTGTTATTTCAGCATTTCAGTAGTTTAGTATGTTCAGTTGTCGGAGTTAGCTGGGGACTTGTCCCATCAACTCCCTATTCAGGTAGTTTGAGTCTTTCAAACTAGACTAATTTAGACAGATGTTCAATTTTTTAGTATTACTATCAGTGTTTAGTATTTATTGTAGTATTTTGAGAACCTTATGGTATTTCAGTTGTATTTCTGCATATGTTATTAGTATTATTATTCAGTGCTCACAACAGGTACCAGTTATTGGTTAGCTTATGGTCCTTCAAGGTTATAAGCACCGTGTAATGTTCGAGGTACAGAATTGGGGCGTTACAAACTTGGAATCAGAGCCTAAGGTTCAACATAGTTCTAGGGAGTCTAAAAGCCGCATCAAGTAGAGTCTTCTGCATGGGTGTGTAGTGTGCCACACTTATGGACAAGAGGCTATGAGATGGTTTTAGGAAAAGTTCCTTCTTTTAGTATTCATGTCATGTGAGTGAGAATGAACTCAAGTTAAACTCTCTTTCTGATCCAAGTGTCCCTTTCTTTTATAGAATATGCCTCCCAAAAAGACTAATGAAAGAAGAACTAGAAACTAGCTAGCACCTTCGCCCGTTCAAGAAGATCTTGTGGATAAGTATGTTTCTCATGCAGAATTCATAGTATCTTTCACCATTCTATCCCATTCTATAGTAGCCCAGAATGAACACCTAGCTGATGTTCAATCCAACCCAATGGCCAATACTACTGCAGCTAGAATTTGGGACTTCACCCGAATGAACCTTTCTTCATTTTCAAGGTCTAAGTCTGAAGAGGACCCGCATGAATTCCTTGATATGGTGTAGAAGGTCACATATATTATAGGTTTAACCGCTAGTGAGAGTGCTGAGCTAGCTGTATATCAGTTACATGATATGGCTCATACATGGTTTAAGCAGTGGAAAGAAGATAGGGCTGCAGATGTAGGATCTATAGAATGGGAGGAGTTTTCTATTGCCTTTCTAAATAGGTTCTTCCCATTGGACTTGAGAAAATCTAAGGTGTTAGAATTCATTAACATAAAGTAGGGCAGCATGACAATGAAGGAGTACTCTCTTAAGTTTACTCAGTTAGACAGATATGCTTCTCATGTGGTAGCTGATAGTAGATCTAAGATAAGTAAGTTCATATCTGGTGTGTCTGATAGTATGGTCAAGAAGTGTAGGACCACTATGCTAATTAAGGAGATATACTTGGCTAGGTTGATAGTCCAAGATTAGCAGATAGAAGAGCAGAAGACTAAGGAGAAAGAGAGGGAGAACAAAGAGGCTAGAACAGGTAACTTCAACTTCACTCAGCCTAAGTCAGAGGGTGATAATCATCCTCAGTTCCATCTAAAATATTTAGTTACATCTCCATCCTCATCCAGTGCTCCAGTGCCTTAGTTCAGAAATGGTAATAAGGATAGGGCACTAGGGTATAAGTCTCAGAGTAGTGTTAGCAGTGCTCAAACAAATCCTCTTTTCCAGAAGTATGGCAGAAGCTATTAGGGTGTCTGTAGAGTTAGCAACGATGTGTGTTTTGGGTGTGGCAAGACAAGTCATAGAATTAGAGATTGTCCACATTCAGGTTCCCAGGGTTCGTACAATAGTCCCCCAGCTCAGTCTAGTTGCCTATCTCGACAGGGCGCCACTTCTAGTGCGACCAGTGGGAAACGCCCAAATAGAATCTATGCATTTCAATACCTACAGTATTAGGAAAGTTCACCTGATGTGGTCACTGGTACATTACAAGTTTATCATTTACATATTTATACTTTGCTAGATCTAGGAGCCTCTTTGTTCTTTGTAACTCCTTATATAGCTGTTGATTTTGGAGTCAGTCCTAAAATCCTAGCAGAGCCTTTGTCAGTCTCTACCCCAGTGGGTAAGTTTAGCATAGCCCAATGGGTATACAGAAACTATCCGGTTATAGTATCTCAGAAAGTTACTTTAGCATGCTTAGTAGAGTTAGAGATGGCAGATTTTGAAATTATTCTCGATAAAGATTGGATCCATTCATGCTATGCTTCAGTTGATTGTAGAAACAAAGTTGTCTATTTTCAGTTCCCAAATAAACCTGCCCTAGAATGGAGGGGTTGTACTTCATCACTTAGGGGTCAGTTTGTTTCCTATCTTAGAGCGAGAAAAATGATATCTAAGGGGTGTGTCTATTATCTCATTCTAGTTAAAGACTCTAGTTCCAAGAACCCTAACCTTGAGTTAGTTTTAGTAATATGTAAATTCCCAGATGTGTTTTCAGAAGATTTCCCTGGAGTTCCTCCGAAAAGGGAAATTGACTTCAAAATAGACATTCTTCCAGATACTTAGCCTATCTCTATTCTGCCATACAAAATGGCTCCATCTAAACTTAAAGAATTAAAAGAATAGTTGAAATACCTTCTAGATAAGGGATTTATCAAGCCCAGTGTTTTCCCGTGGGACGCACCAGTTCTATTCATGTGTAAGAAAAATGGTTCTCTCAGACTGTGTATTGACTATTGTCAGTTGAACAAAGTCACAGTCAAGAACAAGTATCCACTTCCCAGAATTGATGACTTATTTAACCAACTTTAGGGTGACAGTTACTTTTCTAAGATAGACCTTAGATCAGGCTATCATCAGCTCAGGGTCAGAGAATGTGACATTTTAAAAACAACTTTAAGAACTCAAAAAAGTCACTTTAAATTTCTAGTCATGTTATTTGGTCTTACTAATGACCTAACAACTTTCATGACCGCGTGTTCAAGCAGTACTTGGGACATGTTTGTCATAGTCTTCATAGATGACATTCTTGTCTACTCCCACAGTGAACATGATTATGTAGACTATCTCAGAATAGTATTACAGACCCTCAGAACCCACAGTTGTTTACCAAATTCAATAAATGCAGATTTTGGATAAGTTTAATAGCTTTTCTTGGTCATATAGTTTTCGATAATAGATTTGATCCTTAAAAAATTAAAGTAGTAAGAAACTAGTCCAGACCCATCTCTTCATCAGATATCAGGAGTTTCTTGGGTTTAGATGGCTATTACTGATGGTTTGTTGAAGGATTTCCATCTATTGCATCCCCAATGTCCAAATTAACTTAGAGGAAAGTCAAGTTCCAGTGGTTAGATTCTTATGAGAAGAGTTTTCATGAGTTGAAGACTTGACTTACTACAACCCTAGTTTTGACTTTACTAGATGGTTCAGACAGATTTGTTGTGTAATGTGATACTTCTAGAGTTGGTTTTGAGTATGTTTTGATGCAGAGAGGTAAGGTCATAGCCTATGACTCTATGAAGCTTAAGCCCCATGAACAGAATTACCCCACTCATGATGTAGAGTTAGCAGCTATTGTGTTTGACTTAAAGATTTAGAGGCACTATTTGTATAAGGTGCATGTTGATGTGTACATAGACCATAAAAGTTTACAGTATGTATTTTCTTAGAAAGGTTTAAACTTGTGTTAGAGAAGGTGGTTAGAGTTGTTAAAAGACTATGGCATAAGTGTTCTGTATCATCCGGGCAAGGCCAATGTGGTGGCTGATGCTCTCAGTAGATTGTTCGTGGGTAGTGTTTCTCACATTGAGGATGGTAAGAAAAAGTTAGTTCAGGAAGTTCATCAGCTTGCCAGGTTGGTTGTTCATTTGGTTGATTCATCTGAGGGTAGCGTTTGGATGCACAATAGTTTGAAATCATCCTTGGTTTCCAAAGTAAAAGAAAAGAAGGACAGAGATCCCAGTTTAGTTAAGCTGAAAGAGTCAGTTAGAGATCAAAAGGTAGAGGTTTTCTTCCAAGGGGGAGATATTGTGTTGCGTTGCTAGGGTAGATTATGTGTGCCATGTGTGGATGGCGTGAGGCAGTAGATTCTTGCAGAGGCACATAGTACACATTACTCGATTTACCCAGGGACTACTAAGATGTACTATAATTTGTAGGAAGTCTATTGGTGGAGTGGGTTGAAGAGAGACACTACAGAGTTTATAGCTAAGTGCTCTACGCGTCATCAGGTTAAGATTGAGCATCATAAGCCTAGTGGGTATATTCAGGAGTTCAGTATCCCTACTTGGAAGTAGGAGGAAGTTAACATGGACATTGTGATGGGTTTGCCTCGTACTCGTTGTCAGCATGATTCGATTTGGGTCACTGTAAACTGGATGACCAAATCCGCTTATTTCTTGCCAGTCCATACCTCTTACTCAACCGAGGATTATTCTAAGATTTATGTTAGGGAGTTGGTTAGATTGCACGGAGTTCCGTTGTCTATTATTTTAGATAGAGGTACGTATTTTACCTCTCACTTTTAGAAAGCCTTCAAATAGAGTCTTGGTAACCATGTTCACCTCAGTACAACTTTTCACCCTCAGATGGATGATCAAGCAGAAAGGATCATTTAGACTTGAGAAGATATGTTAAGAACGTGTGTCATCGACTTTAAGGGTAATTAGGATGATCGGTTACCTTTGATTGAGTTTGAATATAATAACAACTACATTCCAGCATTCAGATGGCTCCATTTGAGGCTCTTTATGGGAGGAGATACAAATTTCACATTGGTTGGTTTGAAGTAGGTGAGGACACAGTAGTAGGGCCTGACTTGGTGTTTGACGCCTTAGAGAATGTTCAGTTGATCAGGGAGAGGCTTAGGACAACTCAGAGATAACAGAAATCATATGCAGATGTAAGGAAGAAGGATCTCAAATTTGAGATTAGTTATTTTATGTACTTAAAAATCTCTCCCATGAAGGGAGTGAAGAGGTTTGTCAAGAAGGGGAAGCTCAATCCTTGATATGTTGATTCATACAGAATTCTCAGCCTTTTTGGAAAGGTAGCTTATGAGCTTGAGTTGCCTTTAAACTTAGCTTCAGTATACCCTGTGTTTCACACTCTTTGCTAAAGAAGTGCATAGGTGACCCAGTAGTTGCAGTCCTTATAGAGGATGTGGATGTTGAGAACAGTCTCTCTTATGAGGAAGTCCCAGTAGAAATCCTTGATCACCAGATTCGCAGACTAAGGAACAAATAAGTTCCTTTGGTTAAAGTTCTTTGGCGGAATCAGTCCGTTGAGGGAGCTAATTGGGAAGCAGAAGCAGATATGAGAACCAAGTATCCTCACCTCTTCTCTGCAAACTCAGACTCAGCTAGAGGTAAAAACCTTCCTTATATTTTCTCAATTCCATGCTCAGATTTACTTTATAAACTTGGTATCAATTACCACTGCATATCATCCTCATGATAGTCATGCATTTATGAATCAGTTCAGTTATGTAATCATGATTCAGTTATGCGTGTTCAGTATGAAAACTCAGTGTATCAGTAGTTTCAGTCATGTAATCATGCTTCAGTTGTGCATGTTTAGTATGTACACTCAGTCTATCTGTACATGCCAAAAGAGGTCCCAGACTTAGACCCCGCAATATCCCAGTCGTTTCAGTCATATATAACATGCCAAAAGAGCTCCCATGCTTAGAAAAATTTCAGCTAAGTATTGACATGTAGTCTTATTTTTGGCCTCGATATTTCAATGACTTTATTTTTTATCCTTACTACTTTAAAATATTGATTTTTAAATTGATTCATGATCAGGGATGTCAATAGGTGTTATCAGATGAGTTTCAAAATTTTCAAACGTTGTTAGAAACCTAATTAGAATTCCAAAACAGTGGATTGATGTGATCTTGATGCGTCGCATTGTCCATCACGTCGACAGTTTCAGTGAGTTGATGCGATCGTAACGCATTATGTCGACCCCATTGATGCAATGCATCGATCTACGCATCACTAGATATATTTTTCTGTAATTTGGTTCGCATCTAGAAAGGGTAATTATGTTAATTTCCCGACTTTTATTCAGCCCTAAAACACAAAACATAGCTATCATATGGGAAACATCATTCACTTTCTCTCAAATCCTCTCAAGAACAAAACCCTAGGTCATTCAATTTCAATTACAAGATTCAAGAACATACCAACAATTTTCATGAATTTAATTATCAAGGCATGTTAGGTGTTCATCCTTGGGTTTCCTTCCACCGTTGGAGTTCAAAAACCCCTTTTAAACTACAAGTTTATTAATTTCATGATTTACATATTTAAATTGGATTGTGTTCATGTATATTTTGATGTTTGGTTTTCAATTCAAGATTCATTACAAGTTTCAAGTAAATTGATTAGCATGTATGTAGAATTATGTGATTCCAATGTTAAACCCTTTAATTGCAAGATGAATGTTGTATCCATGATGTTTATATCTTGATGAATTCGATGTGCATTAATTATGCTCCCGAAGTGTTTGAAAAAATTTCTATATAGATTGAGTAGTGAATTCATGACATGTTATCATGTGGTCCCATTCATGTACAAGTTCATACCTCTCAAGTGTTTGACAAAATGTTTAAATGAATATATGGCGTATAAGTAATTAATGTAATGCTTTCAAGATTTTGCCATGTTTTGCTATTGATGTTATAGAGTCCCGGTGTATTCAATACCCAAAAATCTAGCTATTTACCTAGAATTATAGTAGCTACAGAATAGTTGTAATAATGTCATGAACAATAGTACTCAGAAAGTTACAAAATTTAGTAAACTCAGTCTAGTCTAGTCAGTCAACATGATCAGTAACAGTTCAGTTAAGCCTAGTACAGTCTAGTGATTAGTTCAACGTCTATTCAGTTGGGAGTAGGATTCATCACCGAGCGAAATTAGGAATAAGGGCTCACCTACCAGTTGAGGGTGTGATCTTTAGTAGTAGTCCCTTAGTTCCAAAAATACGTAGCCAACATAGGTTAAATATATCAATCTGCCAGTTGAGGGTTGATAAAGTGTTTACCTGCCAGTTGAGGGTAACACATAACTCACCTTCCTGATAAGGGTGATTCTTTAGTAGATCCATATAGCCATTGTTAGTACCCGTGGAATGGTGCTAACACCCTTCCAACTGGGGTCATAGGTTGGACGCCAACTCAGTTTATAATCGGGGTATGCCAGTTAAATGAACACTCTCACAGTTACAGTTTCAGTTTAAGACTCAGTACAAAACTCAGTTCAATTCTATAGAATCAGGACTGTCAGAAATAGTCACCCAATTATAAGTAATATAGCTATTAGGAATCTCAAATATCAGTCACTTAGTTATCAGAATTTAGTATTCAATTCTAGTATAATATCAGCTACAATATATATATGCACAGTCTTCCATAATTAGTATTTATAGCAGTTTTAGTTACCCACGTACTCTTACTCAATTATATTTCTATTATTTAGTCAGTTATGTTTATGCATACGAACCCATGTATATCATCCTACCTCACTTAGCATACTAGTATATTCAAAAGTACTAACGTAAACTCTTTTTTTTTGCGCTATGATGTCTCATAGCATAGGTTCAGATGGATGGGCTCCTGACCGTACATAGCAGCTCAGGTTATCTGCACCAGTTACAGTGGTGAGTCCTCATATTCTGAGGATAGAGTTATTATTTTAGCATTTTAGTAGTTTAGTATGTTCAGTAGTCAGAGTTAGTTGGGGACTTATCCCATCAACTCCCTATTAAGACAGTTAGAGGCTTTCATGCTAGACTAATTTCAACTAGACTAATTCAGACAGATGTTTAGTTTTTTAGTATTACTATTATTATTCAGTATTAATTGCAATGTTTTGATAAGCTTATGGAATTTTAATTGTATTTCCACATATGTTATCTGTATTATTATTCAGTGCTCACAATGGTACCAATCATGGGTTATCTTGTGGTCCTTCGGGTTCGTAAGCACCATGTAACGTTTGGGGTGCAAAGTTGGGGCATTACAGTGAAATACCTTTCTTTAGCCATTCCAGTCCCTTTACCCCTTTGATGGTCATAGCCTGAGATATGGACATTGTTACTTATCACTATTAATTATTATCCTTTTTGGACTTGGTAATTGATGGAAAGATCTAAATATGAATTCCCCTTGTTCCAATGCCAAATTAGCAAAATAGTCAGCTAGTTGATTGCATTCTCTAAGTATATGTTGTATTTGTACTTGCTTAGCTGAAAGTAATTACCATATTTGAATGACTTTGTCTGCTATATTCCATTGACTCTCCCATTCCTTACTTAATATCTTTTACATAGATAAGGAATCAGTCTGAATGATCACTTTGTCCTGCTCTAATTTGTTACAATGAATTACTGCATGTAGGATTACCATAGCCTCTACTTCCATGTTATTGGTATCCTTTATTATTGTTCCTTATGCATTTAATATATCATCATGTAAATCTCTCGAATAGAATGCCCAAGAACTACTCCCTGGATTCCCTTTTGATGCTCTATCCGTTGTGTACTTAACCCAACCTGCCTTTGGAAACTCCCAAACACTGTTATAACTTTAATCTTAGGCTTCAATTGTTTGAACTCTCGTAGAATTATTGGCCATTCAAAAGAGAAATCCAGTTTTGGCTTTCTAATTTTCAATAGTATCCTCAATTGCCTTGTAACATTAAAGATCAACGTTTACACTGTTACCCCTTTTCCTTCATGTTTCAATGCATTCCTACTTTTCCACAGCTTCCACAATATGATTCTTGGTATTTCATTGAACTAGACCTTCTCCCTCTATTTCACATAGGCATCCCACCATGCACATATTGTATCTCTTAAGCCCAGTCCTTGAATGTTAATTCCTGTAAAAGAAGAAAAATATAAGCAAGTCTTGTTAGCAATATAGGATCTTAATAGAACATGAGACATAGTCTCTTGTTTTGGATTTTGGCAACACCAACATTTGGAAGGACCCTGTACTCCAAATCTTCTTATAGTAACATCCATTGGATCTTTTCCTTCCATATTCTCCACATAAAAACACAATATTAAAAGGCAGCCCTTTAATCATAATTGCTTATAAAATTCATTAGGCTCTTTTCTATGTCTTACATATTGCTATGCTGATTTAACTATGAACTTTCTTACTGCTTCAACACTCCATATTGCTTTATATTTTTTTGATGGTTGCTCTGGGGTCTTACTTTAAGAAGTAGATGATCCACTATCTCTGCAATAAACAACTTATTCTTTAATTCTTTATTCAAGTGTCCATTCCTCATCAAATCATTAACAAATTGATATCTATTATCCCATTCTTTGCAATCCCGCATAAGAGCCCAATCCAATTGTCATACCAGATATATGCATCACCTCCTCTAATCTTCCATTTTATAAGATGATCAGTGAGATCTCTTACTTGCAATATCTTTTTCCAGACTTGAGATCTTCCCCCTGCTTTTCATATTACTTCCTTAGGATGATATCTTCTGCAATATTTATTATGCTCCAAATAGACTTGTTAGGTTTAAATTTCTACTATAATTTACAAAAGAGAGCTATGGAAACATCATGAAATAATCTGAACCCTAAAACTCCTTCCTTTTTAGGTAGACACATAGTGTTCCATACTACCCAATGTCTTTCTCTACCTCCAGTAGTAATACTACTGAAAAATTATCAAATATATTCTGGAAAGTAGTTAAAACATTCTTAGGAGGATTCATAACTGAGAGACAATGTATGGGAATGCTTTGCAAAACATGTTTAATTAAAACTACTCTACCTTTAACAAAAAGTAATTTCCCTTTCCATGCTTGCAATTTGTTTTTAATTCTTTTCATAATTTGCTGATACTACACCTTCTTCTTTCTCATGTAGAAGACATGACATCCTAAATAATTAAAAGGGAATTCCTATCACAAAATCCCAGTTGCTACTTCTGCCATTGCCACTAAACCATTAGACACACTTCTATGTAAATACAAAATACTTTTCTCCTTGTTTATCTTTTAACCTAAAACAACTTCATACTTATCCAATGTTGCCGTGAGCATCTATAATGTACCCAATTCATCCTTGGATAGTATAATCATATCATCTGTAAATACTAGATGATTGATTTTTTGACTACCTCTACACATACCAAAAAGTTTGAATTCTTTCCTGAGTAGAAATTCTTTCAAGCTTCTTGATAATACCTCAGCTTCAATGATGAACAAAGTAGGTGAAAGTGGATCCCCTTATTTTAGTCCTTCAGAGAATTTAAAAATATTTCGGCTGTCCATTTAGTAATATAGAATACCAATTATTAGCTAGCAATCTGAACATCCTATCAATGATTTTTTCACAAAAACCTATCCTTCTCAGCACTTTAGTAAGAAACAACTACTCTACTCTGTCATATGCTTTCATCATGTCCAATTTCATCACCATGTTATAATGTTTTCCCCTTTTTCTAATTTTAGACACTATTTTATAAACTTCTAAAATATTCTCAGCAATACTTCTTCCTTGAACATAACCAGCTTGTTCTTCAGAAAAATGTCAGGCAGAATACACGTAATCCTTTCATGAGTAATTCAAGAAAAGATTTTATTCACAAAATTACTAAGTGAGATAGGTCTTAGATCTAAAAAGGTGTTCACTACTAACTTTTTTGGTAGTAAAACCAAACTATTATGTGTGATAAACCTTGGAAGCTCATATTCATAGAAAAAAGCTGTAATCATATGATGCATATCCTTGGAAATAATATTCCATGTATCCTAATAAAAAGAACCAGTCATACTATCTGGACCTCCAACACTACTTCTATTCAACCCCATAACTGCTATTTTATTTCCTTAATTGTTGGGACCTTCTTCAACTCTCCATTCTGAGCTTTTGTTATTATTTTAGGTAGAATATCCACCACTGTAAAATCTTCAGCATCCTCCCGCTTTTCAAATTATTTTTGAAAGAAATTAGTTTCTGTTTCTGCAATTTCATCCTGACCGTCCAACCAAATACTCTCTTCATTCTAGATTCTTTGAATTCTTAATATTGACCTTTTTCCCCTCACTACTGCATGAAAAAATGTTGTGTTCTTTTCTCCATCTTTGAACCATACAAATCCTACTTTCTGTCTCCAGAAGTCCTCTCCTCTTCTTAATTGCATTGCTAATTCTGCTTGTGCTTTTAGAAAATTAGCTCTATTGACCCCTGTGGGCTTCTCTTCAAATTGTTTCTCTCTTACTTTAATCACCTTCTCAAAAGTATCAATCTCTTGGAATATGTTTCCAAAAGCTTGTTTACTCCACCCAGGCAAAGCACTTTAGTTCTTTTCAAATTTTGATGAAATATAATAAAAGGATTAGCTTTTATATTAGTCTTCTATTTCTATCTAATTATCTCCATGCATGATTATTTTTTTAACGAGAAGTTGAGAAATCTGAATGGCTTGATTACCTGCTCACTTGACCTGCTAAACTGTAGTAACATTGGAGTATGGTCTGAACCACTTCATACCAAATTATCTATATCCGTAGTAGGAAATACTTCATGCAACTTGTCATTATACAGTACCCCATCCAACCTTTTGAATATGCAATCTTCATCAGTCCTGCCATTCCACTAAGTTTTTTAATGTTGGATGTTTTACCTTGGTTCTCTTCCTCACTTCTTATCATATTAAAATCTCCACCAACTAATCAAGGTTCTTGTATCATACTAGCCATTTCTCCCATTGAGTCCTACAACACCAATCTCTTATTTTGATTACACTTTTCATACACCAGTGTAACCAACACAACTACTCCTGCATGCTGATTTTCCAGTTTTAGAGTGAGCTGTTGTTCTTCATCCCTAATGATAGTTTACTCCAATATTGATTCCATAAAGGGCCAAATTTTTCCTGATGTGTTTACAACTGTATGCTGCATTCCTAGTCTTCTTTTATAATCATCAATGTTATGGCTTTCCTGAAATGGTTCCATAAGGCCAATGAACCAAAATTGATGTCTTCTATGCATTGTTATCAGTCTTGTGAATGCATTTTGTGTATTAACAGATCTGATGTTCCAAATTAATGCATTTATTTTGATGGAGATTTTGACATATGGCTCCTTGTCTGCATTATACTTGTATTTCTACCTCTCCTATGCTGCTTTCCATGCCTTGCCTGTAAAAACTGAATTTATTTTGGAGATAGGTTTCCTTTAACTACAACCTTAACAATATTATCTACTAGATTTTTAGTATCTAAGTCTTCCTTCTTTTTATTCACAATTTCCATTAGATCCCCTACTTCAATTGCTAATGGTAAAATCTTCTCTAGTACCACATCTTACTTGTTAGACTTATCTTGGTCTAACACCATTATATCCTTCACATTATTTTGAGAGTCCTCTTCTTCTTGCCTTGGTTTCTGAATATTTAACTTCTTCTTCTCATTGTCCGAGCCTTGCTCTGCTAATTCTTTTCTTTTTTCAAATTATTCTCCCTACTTGTGTTGTCCATCTGAACTTGTTTAATACTTTTATTTTTTCTAATCTATTCTTCTGAAGCTGCATCTTCCTTTGATTTACCAAAGTTTTTGTTCACCTAATCCTTTGTACTTTCCTTCTTGTGATTGTTGCTTGACTTTTACTACAGTTTATTTTTCTCTTGATTTAAAACATCAAAAGCATTTGATGTCTCAATTCCCTCTGTCTTTTCATTAACTTTTCCCACAATATGACCATACTTGTTTATTTTGTATTTATTTCTTTGTTGTTTCCATTGATGTTTGTTGCTATAGGTTGCCGCACTTCTTCCCCTCTCAGTTTTCCTTTTTTTTTTTAAATCTTCTTTAGCGTTATCTTTTTCATCTTTTTGCCCTTGTAGCTCAACATAAATGTCTGGATGAATATTCCAGAAAGATTCTTCATCATGTCCATCTAAACAACAATCTTTACAATACTTAGACTTATAGTCATAATGAATCTGAATTGACTTGGACTTTATTTCCCCCATTATATCACTCTCTTCATTAATTTTACTTATTTGGGGTAACTTAGCAATGAGATCCACCTCTATTTTCACTTTAGCACAACTTAGCCTCGTATGATTCCTTGTAGCCATGTCTACCATTAATGGTTTTCCTACTGCATATGCAATAGAAAAGATAGCTTCCTTAGCAAAATAAATTTAGGGGTAAGTTAGGCATTGAAATCCATGCAATGCCTATTGTATTTTTAATATCCAGTTCAAACAAGGGGTACCATTTAAGTGTTCGCATCTGCCAAAATATGTCTTTGGCATTAATGTAATAAACAGACATTGATAATAATTTTACATAGTCTTCCAACTGATTCAACCTTATCAATGTGTGTTTTGCATCCATTACACCAATTGTGCAATCTCCTTTTATTCCACATTGAATTTGGAATTGATTTTTGTAGTTCTGTAACAATAGGTTTTCCATATGAGAACTTACCAATGATTGCATACTATAAATTCTTCTGTATTATCAAACTTTTCACTTCCTAGGATTTCCACATAAAACTTGGCTCCCCATGCATCATTATGATGGGTTTTGGAGAAACCCTAGTAGTTTCATGCATGTACATCTTATTGTTTAATAAGTCAACA
The DNA here is from genome assembly GCF_002878395.1 of Capsicum annuum. Taxonomy (NCBI): domain Eukaryota; kingdom Viridiplantae; phylum Streptophyta; class Magnoliopsida; order Solanales; family Solanaceae; genus Capsicum; species Capsicum annuum. The sequence goes on from NW_025862133.1 coordinate 307,188, forward strand.
TATTTTGGAGTTGTTAGATTCAACTTGATCTCCCTTTCGTTGTTCTTCTTTGAAGTTTCCTCTGGTGGGTTAGTCCCACGGGAAGAAGTAGCCATAATGGTAGGAAAATATTCAAAATTTTAGGATCTTTGCATGCACCATTTTTAGGGTTTCTATGAATAAAAAAGATTGCTTCTATAGGGTATCGAACTCACGACACAGGTATGTTTTCATCAAAACTCAGTTCTTTCCTAAGTAGAATTTTTTTTTTATTTCCTATCTTTAAATTAGTTCACTTACTCAATCTCCAAATTCAACTCTGCATGATCATCAAATCAGCGATGATAATTAGTACTCAGATTTGCACTAATAAGGTACAGAAGTATAGTATGAGTACCTAGACCACAAGTACTTAGTAGGCATCATTGGATGACTGAGCTACATCATGATATTAATATGGTAAGATCCAAAATAGCATAAGCTAAGTCAAGATAAAAGGGAAAACCTGGAAGTAACCTCCAACACCATAGTACATACACACTCGAATAAAAATAGAATGATAACATAACAATCATACATTTATAATCACTAAATTGGCCCCATAAGCCAATAAATGCAAAAGAATAAATAACACTATGCAGGCCCCCATAAGCCTAGAGAGTACTATTAAGGAAAGTAAACCACCAAATAATCGTAATATACCAATAGTAATGCCATAACCAAGAATTCATCCATCCCATATCATATCATAATCAACCCTCAATGTCGGACTTGAATAAGAACTCATATTATCATACCATAAACAATGGCCAGACTCGGATCAGAACTCATATTATCAATACCATCAATAATTGCCGAACTTAAATTGAAATCCATATATATAAGACGTATCAAGGAAACATATTAGCTAGCCATTTCAATAAGCTAAACTCAATAGATTATACCAATAAATCATAGATATAACCCATCCCTTTTCTCATATCTATACATAGGATTAAGAATCATAGATGGAAATATCAACCATAATTACATCTATAAGTCATATTTTTAGTCATATCTAAAATTCATATCAATACTAATATTCATAAGTCGTGTCATTAAGCATAACCAAAATTTATATCACTAACTGTATGTATAGAAAACCCATCGTATCTATAGTCCACTAATCGTATCTATAAGCTACATTATTTTTATGAGCCATGTCATATCCAAAAGCCATTAGTTAAACTTATAAGCCATAGTTAATCTATGAGTTATATCATAATTATAAGCCATAGAACATCTATGAGCCATAGCATATATATGTAAGCCATATTATATCTTTAAGTATATTAGGGAGGAGGATGGAAGAGTTTTGATGGAAGACTTTCTTATTAAGAAAAGATGATAGTCGTATTTTCATAAGCTCCTAAATAATGAGGGGGATCGAGGCATTATGTTAGGGGAGTTGGAAATCCCTAAAGAATGTTGTAATTTTGGCTATTGTTAAAGTTTTATGGTGGAATAGGTTTGTGAGGCTATTTGCAAGATGCGAAGAGACAGGACGGTGGGGCCCGATGAGATTTCAGTGGACTTTTGGAAGTTTGCTAGCGGGGTAGGGTTAAGGTGGTTGACCGATTTGTTCAACACCATTTTCAAGTCCACCAAAATTCCTGAGATGTGGAGATGGAGCATGATGATTTTTTCGTATAAGAACAAGGGTAACATTTAGGTTTGCAATAATTATTGTGGTATTAAGTTGTTGAGTCACATGATGGAGATATGGGAGAGGGTGGTGGAGCGGTGATTGAGGAATATTGTGAGTATTTCAGAGAATTCATTTGGATTTATGCCTGGTTTCTCGATGACTGAAGCTATTCACTTAGTGCAGAGACTGGTGGAGCAGTATAGATAGAGAAAGAGGGATCTATATATGGTGTTTATTGACTTGGAAAAGGCGTATGACAAAGTACCTAGGGAGGTTCTTTAGAGATTCCTGGAAGAAAAGAGAGTCCCAGTGGTATATATTTATTCGATTAGGGACATGTAGGAGGGGGAGAATACTCAAGTAAGGATTGTGGGAGGGGATTCTGAGTATTTTTCAGTCTTTACAGGGTTGCATCAGGGATAAACTCTTAGTCTGTTTTTATTTGTCTTAGTGGTGGATGTGTTGACTTGGAATATTCAAGGTGAGGTGCCTTGGTGTATGTTTTTTGTGAATGATTTAGTTTTGATTGATGAGTCAAGTTGAGGTGTCAATGATAATTTAGAGGTTTGGAGACAAACCCTAGAAGCTAAAGGATTCAGGTTGAGTAGGACCAAGATGGAGTACTTGGATTAAAGTTTAGTGAATTGAGGAAAGATGACGATGTGGTAGTAATGTTGGAGTCCCAAGTGGTTTGTAAGAAGGATCATTTTAAGTACCTTGGGTCTATGACTCAGGGGAATGGAGAGATTGATGAGGATGTCGCACACCATATTGGGGAAGTTTGGTTGAAATGACGACTAGCCTTAGCAATTTTATGTGATAAGAAGGTACCTCCCAAGTTTAAAGGTAAATTCTACAGAGTTACGGTCCGATCGACTATGTTTCATAGAGTGGAGTGTTGGCCTGTATAGATTTCTCATATCCAGAAGTTGAAGGTGGCAGAGATGAGGATGTTGCATTAGATGTGTGGATTCACTAGGGCTGACAGGATTAGGAATGAAATTATTTAGGAGAAGGTAGGAGTGGCATCGATGGAGGATAGGATTTGAGAAGTGAGGCTGAGATGGTTTGGTCATGTGATGAGAAGAGGCACGAATGCCCCAATTCATAGGTATGAGAGTTTGTCCTTAGATGGTTTCATGAGGGGTAGACGTATACTAAGAAATACTGCAGAGAGGTGATTAGACATGATATGGAGCAGTTACAGCTCACTGGGGACATGACTCTTGATAGAAAGGTTTGGATAAAGAGTATTAGGATAGAGGGGTAAGGTGTGTAGTCGATTCATAGGCAGTAGTTAGGAGAGATTGGTGTAGCTTAGTTGGTAGTGCTGGGGTTGGGGGGGAGAGGGTGTGCTCTGTTGGTTTGCATACTATATTTTTGCAGTTGTTGTATCTCTGTATTTTTATCATGTTGTATGCTTGTGATGTTTGTCTACGGTCCTTTGTCTTGAGCCGAGGGTCTATCGGAAATAACCCCTCTACCTCTTCAGAGGTAATGGTATGGACTGCATACATTTTACCCTCCTTAGACCCCACGATATGTTAATCTACTAGGTTTGTTGTTGTTGTTGTTGTATATCATATCTTTAAGCCACATTATATCAATATATAAGCCATACTATGTATATAAGCCATAACATATCCATAAGCCATATTATACCTACATATAAGCCATACTATGTATATAAGCCATAACATAACTATAAGTCATTCACCATTAATTATACTAATATCTGTAGCACTAAGCATATCAATAGGCCATGCATTTATTCATATTTAGAAGCCATGCCAATAGTCGCATGTATAAGCCATAAATCAAATTCATAACCATGCATGTTAGAAATATCAGTAGCGATAATCAAAATTAGCATCAATCCTTCAATATCCAACTAACATACTAAATAATTATATTCAACCTCCCTAAGTATCAAATCTACCATTAATAAGAGTACATCGAGCATAAATGGGTCTATAAGGTTATCACAAGTCTTGGCCTAAGGTGGTCCAGAGGGACCCACTTCTAATACTCAAGATCCATTTAGGATACTTCTACCTGAAACTATGCTAAGGTATCTAAGTTCATTCCTAGATTTTGAGTAAGCCATAATTAGTCCTAAAATAGTAATCCTCCCCACGAATGAACACCTAAGGCAATTCTACCCAAAATGATGGCAACTAAAGCAATTCCCTTAACTTAACCAACTAAAGACAATTTTTCTGTAACATGAATGACTAGAGAAATTTCATCTACCTCTAGTAATTTAAAAATTTCCATCCTAAGTATACACCGAGAGGCTAAAATCATCTAAGCCATGAATAACTATGCTAACTACTCCAAGTCTATGATTTCAAGGTAGTCTAACGATCCAATTAAATCAATTATTTCCTTTTATGCTCCCAACACCTAAATCTCACCCCATATATAGAATATTATGATAATCATAATATGATATAACTCAATCTATGAAGAAGGTAAATCGAGCCAACTCGGGCATCGAAGAAAGCCCAAAAAGTCGCTAAATCATCGATTTCTCCTTCTGTGAAGTTTTTGCAATGTGCCACACTATCAAAATCACAATTTACTTATCAAAATGAGAAAAAGGATACCCATATTGATCTATTGTTCTTTGGGTCCAAATTAAGTAAAAATTTTATATGGAGCCCATTTACAAGAATCTCATTTCCAAAATCAACTCAACATCCCTCTATGATCAAGGAACGTCTACCCTAAAAATGGGTAAATTCCGAGCTATATTGGTGCTAAAATACATTCATCAAGTTGTTGGAATTTTTAGATGATAATGGAGAAATCAAAACCCAAAATAATGAAATCTTACAACAAATTTGAAGAAGAATCGCGTCAATAATCCTTATCTAAGCTCTGAAATCTCCCACAAATGTTATCCCTAAGATCACTCTCTCTTTAAGATTTATATATCATGGAGAAGGATTAAAAGTGGTGAAAAATGGGAAAACGGGTGTATTAATACCCTTCTTAGGTTCCCGGGTATGGCATACGCTACCCGTCGATCATATATGCGATATCTAGCCAAAGGGATAAAAGCTGCTTATGTGACATCAGTGCCGCATATGTGATACTTTCCTTTCTGTCAGGGGTGTCACATACGCGACTAAAAATGTTTCTTATGCAACTTAAAATGTCACTTACATGACATTTGCTGGTGCCTGGCAGATCGCATAAGCAATCAAGGGCATTGCGGACGCGATGCACCAACACCAATTCAGACTTAGAAAGTCAACCCCTTGGGTTTCATCAAGAATCCTGTATACATAAATGGACTATTCTACTCTATAAAATTTGATATTCTAAACAAAAAGGCGTTGTTAAAATTTTCATATGAGGTTATTGTAACAAAAAGTGGATCTCACACTGATGTTGGGTCTATTTATGCATTCTAGTCGTTTTAAGCCTTGTTTTGAGGATGATTCTATGATATATAGGTTTATAATGATATAAATATGTATGAAAGTATTAAATCATGTGTTTGCAATGGCTACAAATGTTTTCTAACAAGTTGGTACCTCAAAGGGTAAGTTAGAGTTCAATAGAGAAAATGAGTCTTTCTAGCTTGAGCTAGTTGCTTGTTTAGTCAATCTTGATGGACTCTATTGTGTTTTATGTGTTCCTTATGGTTTAAATATGTTATTTTATGTGAATTTTTTTTTATTAGTGTACAAATTTCAAGTGAGTCACGGAAAGAGTTGAAACTTAAAGTTAAAGATCATGGAAACGAACCTAGTCTAAGCTCTTGTTTATGATTTATTGTGATGGATATTGTGTGTTTGAACCTGTAATTCGTGTAGTGTGTTATTGTAGGATCTTTTTTGAGATTAATATGATTATAGATAGATGATGTAGAGCTTGGAAAATCATTGAAAAGACACCACAAGGCAAGGGATGAAAGGAGGAAGGACCAACACTTAATCAAAATTCGGGATACAAATTCCATTGGAGGCGTGCAATAAGCATGCATCGTATGATATATTCCTATGGAATTGAGGGTTCATTTAATTCTTCATTCCATCGCAATAGATGGTGCGACACATTGTCTACTCCACCCCTTGGCATTTCACACTAATTCAATTCAAACATGGATTGGCTTACCCCTATACTATAAATACATGTTGTATCACAACTTTACATATCTTTTGACATATTTTAGAGATAAAGGTGCTTCTACAACTTCATAATTAGGTTTTTATTATATTTATTTAGTTCATTCATGTTGTTAGTCATCAATTACAACCTTGTGATTACGATTATGACTATGCATGGCTAAGCGGCCTCTTTTCGCAATTGAAGCCAAGAACATGAGTATTATTGTTTTAAAATAAGTTTGTTTGATTTTATTATTATTATTTTTTGTTTGTTTATTCTTGTTATATCTATTTTAATGACTCACAACCCTTAGAATACACCTATTGTCAACCTTATGAACTCAGGAGAGGAAATATGGAGATAAAATGTGGGAATAAATAAAGGATTTTTTGTATTTCTTTAAGAAATAAGGAATTCAAATTAGTATCTAGGATAGGGATGTATTGATATGCCTTACTTGATTCATATGTAGGATGATATTTGTAAAGAACTTAAGTAAAATATTACATACCCGCTCAACGATGCAGTTGTAAGGTTCAACTTAGGTAAAAAATTAGAGGTAGGGAAACCATAATCATGCAATTAACGCAAAATCAATAACCAAGATAAGAGAGTTAACAAATAAAGTTCAATAACGTAGAATGATTTTTCAAAGTGCTTTAACCCTGGGTTTTCTCCTATTGATGTCTCAATACCATTACTTTACGCTTTCTTTAGTTTCTTTCCAATTTCAAATTTCAAACTTTGTTTGGTTACTCTCACGTTTATTAAATCTAAATTATGAACTAAAATTGAATCATTGCTGAATCAAGTCTATATGGGATTGATACTTGGCTTTAATTAGGCCACTTTACTACTCAATAAGACCACGTATACTTGTATGTGCACTTGGGAGCTGTCAAGTTCTTGGCGCCATTGCTGGGGACTTATAAATTGGCAATTCTCTTTTTCTAGTTTAGTTATATTGAGCTATAAATAGTTTAGTCTTTTTGTATTTCATATAGTTCTTGAGATGTCAGATGGGGATATATGGTTTTCTAGTGATGACGATTCTATATAGTGTATGGTTTGTGGAAATAGTGGTTATTCTAAATATATGTGTGCTTTCAACCCCGATTCAGTAATGTTTGTGGGCTATGATCAAAGGCATAACTATGTGAACGACTACAATTAGCAACAACAATTATTTTGCTTTTCTTATGAACATTGATTTTGGAAGCCCTCACTTCTTATAACTTATAATAAGATCTGACATGAGACTTATAAACTCATTGGTTTTCTACGGATTTCATTATCAAGAATTACTAGGCCCCAATTCAAATGATCAATTTTGAAGAGATGCTGAAACAAATTCTAGCTGATCTAACACAGTGTCAGTAGATATAAAGAGTAATGTGGCCATTTTAGAATATTAACAAATTGACATAAAGAACTTGGTGATGCAGATAGGGCAAGTGCAACAGGTACATAGTACCAGACCTCAAGGTGATTTACCAAGTGATAGTGAACTAGTAATTGCAATCACTTTGAGGAATGGTACTAAGTTCAATGGGGCACCTCCAAAAACAACTAAGGAGGTTGATGCAAAGTTGACTTCCCAACCTATTGAAGACAAAGTTGTTGATAATTCAAGGAAGTTTGAGTACTCAAACTGAAATTGTTGAAAGGGTCAAGGAGATACCATATGAATCACAACCATTTAGTTTTCATCTTTATTTTGAAATTGAAATTGAGAAGGTGAATATGAGTGAGGGTATTGAGAGTAGTGTAAAAATTTAGACGTGGGATTGGTTGTCCACATTCAAAGCACTTTTCTACATTATGTTTAGATGATATCTTTTCTATGGAATCATTAAAAATAGTGGTAGAGTGTGAAGATAAGGAACAAGAATCCTATATTCTTGATTTTACACCAGATAAGCAAAATAAAAACACACCTTACCTAAAGGTCGAGGGGTTTACCATGCAAATTCTATTACTCGGTTCCTTGATATTTGCCCCACCTCTCTATGATTGAGGCAAAAAGATGGATGCAATATTGGGGGTGAAATTTATATCCTAAAGGTGGAGGAAAAAGTTGATATGGGTCATGCTGCGAGACTAAAATAAATTGCTTCTTGGGAGGCAACCCAAGTTAAGGTATGATTTATTTTTAGTTTTTTTATTTTTATTTCTCGTAATTTTTATTTTAGTTGAGTCGCAGGTTATTGGGAAGTCTGAGTACCATAAACCTGAGCTTAAAACATAGCAAAGACTGAGTGTGGGGTCCCTGGACCTTCTTTATACAAAAAGATGCTACTAGCAAGGCCTAGAGGCATCAGGAAGTATTTCTATCTCTTATTTTAAAAATTCACACTAGGGACAAAGTAAATTTTTAAGTGTGGGGTGGGGAAATTCCCAAATTTTGGCTTAGTTTAATTTTTTATATATAAGATATTCTTGTTGGTGCTATTTTTAATTACGTGGTGCAAGTGTTTTGTTTGTAAAAGCATGTTGATTGAGTGAATTGCTATATTTTAATCTCTTAGGCTCATGTTTGTGACTCTTGTACTTGTTGGCTTAATTTTAAATTTATGCTATTATTTGGTTGGGACTCCATGATGATCCTATCGAGTTGTGCATGTTCCATATGCGTGTGAGGTATATTGTATATTCCTTGTTTCATGTGATGTCTAGAACTTTCCCGGTGTGTGTGTGAAGCAAAATAAAAAATGTCGGTTTAGGAGATAATATTGGCATTTCTTTGATAGCCTTGTTTTATACCTTCTATTTGTGCTACCATTGTGCATTATACTAGTTAACCCCCATTGAGCCTTTATCATTTTCTTTGGAAACCTCATAAGTAGCCTAATCTCTTCTTTAATAGACCATAATTTGATCCAAAAATATCCTAAGTGCTTTAATGAAAAAGTTTAAATTAGTAAGGAGTTTGAGAAATTGAAGAAGAAAAAAGTGAAATTGATGCCCCAAGGTAATAGTTATTGGTGTTTATATTTGATGTGTGGTAGTTGGGAGTGATATAAATGGTGTTATAAATATTCCCATGATTGTAGAAAATGAGAAAAATTGAATCTTAAAGGAATAAACAATGCACCCACCAAGTGTGTGTGAAAATGCTTAAAAGAGATGCGGCAAAAACAAAAGAGATGGGTGGGTGAAAAGGTGTAATTTGGCTTTTGAAGATTGTTTTTTTTTTTAATTTATAATGTAGTGTATTAAAGTACTTAGATAGGTTAGTCACTATTCCCAAAATAGTTCCTACCCGTCCCTTAGCCTATAGTACAACCCGAAAAATTCCTAATTGATCCTAAGATTTACATTCCGGTATTAGTAGAGCATTAAATTAAGGGAAAGCCTATTGTTCATTGTGTGTAACTTGGGTATTCTTTGTGAGAGTGAGCGTAGTTTTATTCTTGTACCCATCATGTTATAAATTGCTTAATTGTGAGTGATTATGGGTAACTATCTTATTGTGAGGGGCACATGTTTAATGAATGTGGGTGATTTGTATGATGTCCTCTATTGAGAAATATGCATGAGTTTACCACTAGGTGAGTTAATTCTTGAGCCTAGGATGTTTTGAAGTAGTGCTAATAAGCTTTCAATTGTGTAAATAACATGCTTAGCATAGTAATTTGTAGTCCATGTAGTCAGTTTAGTACTAGCTTTAGTGTCTTGAATTATGTAGAAGTGTAGAGTCTCCTGAGTTGATCATGATTATTATTAAGAGTTGTTCGAGGACGAACAAGGCTTTAAGTGTGGTTTGGTGATGTTTGGTGTATTTATGCATTCTAGTGTCACTATTCAAGTTGTTTTAAGCCTTTTTTTTAGGATGATTCTATACTATATGGGTTGATAATGAGATAAATATGTATCACAGTGTCAAATCTTGTGTTTTCAATGGTTACAAGTGTTTTCTAACAAGTTGGTACCTCAAATGGTCAATTAGAGTTCTATAGAGAAAACCAGTCTTTTTAGCTTGAGCTAGTTGCTTTTCTAGTCTATCTTGATGGACTCTATTGTGTTTTACATGTTCTTTTTTGTTTAAATGTGTTATTGTATATGGAAAAACTTTTTAGTAGTGTACAAAGTTCAAGTGAGTTAAGGAAAGAGTTGAAACTTGAAGTTAAAGATCATGGAAACCAAACTAATCTATGATCTTATTTTTGATTCATCGTGATGGATATTGTGTGTTTGAACCTCTAATTCATATAGTGTGTTCTCGTAGGATCATTTTTGAGATTAATATGATGATATATGGATGATTTAAAGGCTGGAAAATCATTGGAAATACACCACAAGATAGGGATGAAAGGAGGAAGTATCAACACTTAACTAAAATTTTGGATGCAAATTCCAGTGGAGGTGTACAATAAGCATGGGTCGCATACTTTATTCCTATAGAATAGAGGGTGCGTCACATGCTCCATTTCATAGAAATAGAGGGTGTGATGCATAGTCTACTCCACCCTTAGGCTTTGTACACTAATTCAATTCCAACACAGATTAGCTTACCCCTATACTCTAAATACATGTTGTATCACGTTTTTACATATCTTTTGACATATTTTGGAGATCAAGGGGACGCTACAATTTCATAATTAGTTTTTTATTATATTTATTTAGTTATTCATGATTTTAGTCGTTAATTACAACCTTGTGATTACGATTATGACTATGCATTGCGAAACACCTTCTTTCCGGGGTTGATGCCAAGAACATGAGCATTATTGTTTTGAATTAAGTTTTTTTGATTTGATTATCATTATCATTTAGTTTTTTATTCTTTTTATAAATATTTTAAGGATTTGCAATCCTTAGAATATATCTATTGTCAACCTTGTGAACTAAGGAGAAGGAATAGGGAGATAGAACATGGGAATAAACAAAGTATGGTTTGTATTTCTTTATGAAATAAGGAACTCAAATTAGTATCTAGGACAGGGATATACTTGGATGCCTTACTTGATTCATATGTAGGATGATATTTTTAAAGAACTTGAGTGAACTTTTATATCCCCGCTCAATGATTTAGTTGTGAGGTTCAACTTAGGTAAAGGATTAGAGCATGAGAAACCATAATCATACAATTAGACCTACGAATCATCAACCAAGATAAGCGAGTTAACAAATGAAGTTCAATAATGTAGTATGATTTTTTAAAGTTCTTCAACCCTGGGTTTTCTCCTATTGACTGTCTCAATACCTTTGCTTTATACTTTGTTTAATTTCTTTGCAATTACAAATTCCAAATTCTCTTTTGTTACTCTCGCATCAATTAAATCTAAATTATGAAATGAAACTGAATCATTACTTAATCAAGTCTCTATGGGATTGACACTTGTCTTTCATTAGGTCACTTTACTACTTGATAAGACCATGTACACGTGTGTGTGCTTGGGTGCTGTCAAGTTCTTGGCACCATTATCGGGGACTTGTAAATTGGCAATTCTCTTATTTCTACTTTAACTATATTATGCTGTAAATAGTTTAGTAATTTTTATTTTTAGTTTCATTATTTTTTTTGTATTTCTCATACTTCTTGAGATGTCAGTCGAGGATAGATAGTTTTCATGGGATAACAATTCTATATGGTGTATGGTTTGAGGCAATAGTGGTCATTCTGTAGATATATGTGCTATCAACCTGATTCAATAATATTTGTGGGATATGATCAAAGGCAATACTATGTGAATTCCTACAATCAATAGCAGTAGTTTCAACAGCCATAGGTTCATAATTACCAGGTCCCGATTCAAACGAGCAATTTGGATGAGATTCTGAAACAAATTCTACCTGATCAAGGACAGTTGTTAATAGATAAAAAGAGTAATGTGGCTATTTTAGAGCGTCAGTAAATTGTCATGAAGAACTTGGTGATGAAGATAAGGAAAGTGTAGTAGGTACATAATACCAGACCTCAAGGTGATTTGTCAAGTGACAGTGAGTTAGTAATTGCAATCATTTTGAGAAATGATATAGAGCTCAATGTGTAACCTCCAAATACAACTAAGGAGGTAGATGTAGAGTTGACTTAGGACAAAGTTGCTGATAATTTGAGGAAGTTTGAGTACTGGGAAACTAAAATTGCTAAAAAGGTTAAGGAGATGCCACCACTACCATGTGGATCACAACCATTCATTTTTCATCTTTTTTTTTGATACTGAAATTGAGAAGGTGAATATGATTGAGGGTGTTGAGAATTGTTTAAATTTAGATGAGGGATTGGTTGTCCTCATTTAAAGCATTTTTCTACATCATGTTTAGATGATATCTTGTTTGTGGAATCATTTAAAATAGTGGAAGAGTGTGACGATGAGGAATAAGAATCCTATATTCTTGATTTTACACCGGATAAGCACTATTAAAACACACCTCACCTCAAGGCCGAGTGGTTTACCATGCACATTCCACTACTCGGTTCCTTGATCTTTGTACCACCTCCCTATAATCGACAAAAAAAGATGGATGCGATATTGGGAGTGAAATTTACATCCTCAAGGTGGAGGAAAAATTAATATGGGTCATGTCGCGACACTAAAATCAGGTGCTTCTTGGGAGGCAACCCCAGCTAAGGTATGATTTATTTTTAGTTTTTTTAATTTCATATAGTTTTTGTTTTGATTAAGTCACAATTTATTGGAAAGCCTAAGCACCATAAAATTGAGCTTGAAGCATAACGAAGACTAAGTGTGGGGTCCCCGAACCTCCTTTATACAAAAAGATGCTACTAGCTAGGCCTAGAGGGCTCAGAGAGTATTTCTGTCTCTTATTTTAAAAATTTACTTTGGGGATAAAATAGATTTTAAAGTGTGGGGTAGGGAAGTTCCTAAATTTTGGCTCAATTTAATTTTTTGTGTGTAAGATATTCTTGTTGGTGCTATTTTTGATTACATGGTGCAAGTGTTTTGTTTGTAAAAGCATGTTGATTGAGGGAATTTCTACTTTTGAGACTCTTAGGCTCATGTTTGTGACTCTTGTACTTCTTGGCTTAATTTTTAATTTATGCTATTATTTGGTTGGGAGTCCATGATGATCGTATCGAGTTGAGCATGTGCCATGTGCGTGTAAGGTATTTTGTATATTCCTTGTTGCATATGATGTCTAGAACTTTCCCGGTGTGTGTGTTAAGCGAAATAAAGAATGTGGGTTTAGGAGATGATATAGGCATTTCTTTGATAGCCTTGTTTAATAACTTCTATTTGTCCCACCGTTGTGTATTATCCTAGTCAACCCCCATTGAGCCTTTAGTTTTTTATTTGGCAACCTCATAAGTAGCCTAATCCCTTGTTTTATAGATCATAATTTGATTTAAAAAGTTTCTAAGTGCTTTAATGAATTTTTTTTTGAATTAGTAAGGAGTTTGAGAAATTGAAGAAGAAAAAGGTAAAATTGATGTCCCTAGGAAATAGTTATTAGTGTTTATATTTGATGTGTGGTAGTTGGGAGTGATATAAATGGTATTAAAAATATTTCCATGATTGTAGAAAATGATAATCTCTAAGGAATAAATAATGCGCCCACCAAGTGTTTGTGAAAATGCTTAAAAGAGATGGGGCAAAAACAGAAGAGATGGGTGGATGAAAAGGTGTAATTTGGTTGTTGAAGATTGTTTTTTTTTTAATGTATAAGGTAGTGTATTAAAGCTCTTAGAGTGGTTAGTCACTATTCCCAAAATAGTTCCTACCTTTCCCTTAGCCTACATTACAACCTGAAAAAGTCCTAATCGATCCTAAGTTTTACATTCCGATATTCATAGAGCATTACACTAAGGGCAAGCCTATGGTTTATTGTGTGTAAGTTGTGCATTCTTTGTGAGAGTGAGCATAATTTGATTCTTGTACCCATCATGTTATAAATTGCTTAATTGTTTATGATTATGGGAAACTCTCTTGTTGTGAGGGGCACATGTTTGATGTATATGGGTAATTTGTATGATGTCCTATATTGAGAAATATGCATGAGTTTACCACTAGGTGATTCAATTCTTAAAGCTAGGATGTTTTGAAGTAGTGTTCATAACCTTTCAATTGTGTAAAGAACATGCTTAGCATAGTAATTTGCAATCCATGTAGTCATTGTAGTACTATCTTAAGTGTCTTGCATTTAGTAGAAGTGTAGAGTCTCCTGAGTTGATGGTGATTATAGTTACGAGTTATTCGAGGATGAACAAGGCTTTAAGTGTGGGGTGGTAATGTTGAGTGTATTTATGCATTCGTGTCACTATTCTAGTCGTTTTAAGCCTTGTTTTGTGGATGATTCTATGATATATGGGTTGATAATGAGATATATATATATCAAAGTGTTAGAGCATGTGTTTACAATGGTTACAAGTGTTACTAAAAAGTTGGTACCTCATAGGGTCAATTAAAGTTCAATAGAGAAAACTAGTCTTTCTAGCTTGAGCTAGTTGCTTGTCTAGTCTATCTTGATGGAATCTATTGTGTTTTATATGTTACTTATGGTTTAAATATGTATTGTATTTGGAAAATGTTTTTAGTAGTGTACAAAGTTCAAGTGATTCAAGGAAAGAGTTGAAACTTGAAGTTAAAGATCATGGAAACCAGCCTAGTCTAGGCTCTTGTTTCTGATTCAACGTGATGGATATTACGTGCTAGAACCTCTAATTCGTGTGTTGTGTTCTTGTAGGATCCTTTGTTAAACTAATATGATGATATATGGACGATTTAGAGGCTGGAAAATCATTGGAAAGACACCATAAGATAAGGGATGAAGGGAGGAAGGACCAACACTTAACCAAAATTTGGGATGAAAATTCCAGTGGAGGCGTGCGATAAGCGTGCATCGCATGGTCTATTACTATGGAATAAAGGGTCCATCACATTATCCATTCCATATAAATAGAGTGTGATGCATGGTATGCTCAACCCCTGAGCTTTTCACACTAATTTAATTCCAACATGGATTGGCTTACCCCTATACTATAAATACATGCTGTATTACATTTTTATATATCTTGTGACATATTTTGGAAATCAAGGGGCTTCTACAACTTCATAATTAGATTTTTATTATTTTTATTTAGTTCATTCATGTTTTTAGTCATCAATTACAACCTTGTGATTACTATTTTGACTATACATGGCTAAACGCCCTCTTTTCAGGGTTGAAGCCAAGAACATGAGTATTCTTGTTTTGACTTATGTTTCTTTGATTTTTTTTATCATTATTGATTATTTGTTTATTCTTGTTATAACTATTTTAAGGATTCATGACCCTTATAATACATCTATTATCAACCTTGTGAACTCGGGAGAGGGAATAGGGAGATAAAACATCGGAATAAAAAGGTATGGTTTGTATTTCTTTATGAAATAAGGAATTCAAATTAGTTTCTAGGACAGGGATGTACTTAGATGCCTTACTTGGTTCATATGTTGGATGATATTTTTAAAGAACTTATGTGAACTATTACATCCCCGCTCAATGATGTAGTTGTAAGGTTCAACTTAGGTAAAGGATTAGAGGTTGGGAAACCATAATCATGCAATTAATCCTACGAATCAACAACCAAGATAAGTGAGTTAACGAATGAAGTTCAATAACGTAGTATGATTGTTCAAAGTGCGTCAACCCTGGATTTTCTCCTATTTACTGTCTCAATACCTTTACTTTACACTTTGTTTAATTTCTTTGCAATTACAAATTCCAAAATCTTTTTGGTTACTCTCACATCAATTGAATCTAAATTATGAACTGAAATCGTATCATTTCTGAATCAAGTATCCATGGGATCGATACTTGTCTTTCATTCGGCCACTTTACTACTGATAAGACCACGTACAATTGCGTGTGCACTTGGGCACTTTCACACACCCATTTTTTATTTTTCTTTACTTTCGATCAATAGCTTGAAATTAGCCCGGCTGCCTTAGGACCCAGACCAAGGGTCTACCTAGCCTAAAATCTATATTCTGGATCTATTGGAATAGTCAGAATTGACATATGAGGTTTTTTGACTAAAGTTATTGCTTGATGGAAAATTTGAACTAGACTTCAAAACAGGGAATTAGCTCTAAAAACCAAACGAACTGTCCGGTAACTGAACTGTCAGTCCCAATAAGTCATAATGACTTAGGCCAAGAATAGGAAAGCTATAAATCATAAAAAAGAGGAAATATAAAAAATAACCTGAAGGATCCTTACAATATCCACTACTAAAGAACTTTCATCCACGAAAGTAAAGGACTAGGATGTACCTGAAGCCTCAAACCGGTGAGGATGCTGGGTTTGCATCTCACTGTCAATGTCGATTCCTCTACTGAACTTTAACTATAAGGATCTCCCTAGTGCACAACTGCCTGAATCACTGGCCAAAATGAGCACAAGCTCCTCCACGAAGGTCAATTGCTCTTCCAACTAAACTGAGTCCTTTCTAAGAACATAAGATAGATCAAGAATGTATTGCCACAGCATGAAAACAGGGAAAATCAGATAAATAACAGCAAAATTTAGGGGTAAGGCTAACTCATAAGCCATCTCACCCACTATGTAAAGAATATAAAAGGGTCCAATATATCTAGGGCTGAGCTTGTCTTTCCTCCCAAACCTTATCACACCCTTCATAGATAATACATGGAGGACTACCCGATCACCAACTCCAAATTTCAAGGAACAAAGTCTATAATTGTATAAGACTTCTGCATACTTTGAGATTTCTGTAACATGTCCAGAATTACCCTGATCCTATCCAACGACTCCTAAAGAAAGTTAGTACCATGGGTCTAATCTCAAAACTCTCAAACCACCCAATCAGGGAACAACATAACCTACCATATAAATCCTCAAAACGCACCATCTAAATACTCAAAAGGTAGTTGTTATTATATGCAAAATCTACCTAGGCTAAGTGTTGGTCCCACTGACCTTCAAAATCCTAACACATACTCAAAGAATATCCTTGAACACCTAAATAATCCACTCCAACTGGCCATCGATCGGAGGATTGATGGTTGTATTAAGATCTACCTGAGTGCCCAAATCCTCCTAAAAATCTCTCCAAAAGCTAGAAATGAACACTGAACCTTGGTTTGAAATGATAGATGTAGGTATACCATACAAATAGACTATCATACGCACATAGATATGGGCTAACCTCTCAACACTAAAGGACATCTCAATTGGAATGAAAAGGGTTGATTTGGTCAATCGATCCATAATGACCCAAATACTATTGAAACCACGGTAAGTATGAGGCAATCCACTAACAAAGTCCATGGTTATTTGCTATCACTTTCACTCAGGAATGGACAATATCTGAATTAATCCACTAGGTCATTGATGCTTAGCATTCACCTGCTGACAACATAGGCAACGAGCTATAAAGTATGCCATATCTCTCTTTATGCTACTCCACCAATAATTCCATCTCAAGTCTTTATACATCTTGGTTGTATTCGGGTGAATAAAATACCTAGAGCTATAAGCCTTGTGCAAAATTGGCTGAATCAAGTCATCAAACCTTGGAACACAAATGCAGTTATCAAATCTCAAGACACCCCTAGAATTTATGATAGCCTCTTAGAATCACCACACAACACCTGATCTCAAAGGATGTAAAGTCTCTTATCCTCAAACTGGTAATCCCAAATCTACTCCAATAGTGAGGACCTCGCTTCTACACTAGCAAGAATCCTCCTAGGGTATGAAATATCAAGTCACACTATTAAGTTGGCTAAGAACTAATTGTCCCATGCCAATAGCCTCTGAGAAACTAAAATACAAGCCAAGATTGCCATACTCATTGCTTTCCAGCTCAAGGAGTCTGTTACCATATTCGTCTTGCCCGGGTGATGCAAGATAGAGATATCATAATCCCTAAGAAACTCCATCCATCAATGCTACCTATCATTAAGCTCTCTATGGGTCATAAGATGCTAAAGAGTACGATGATCTATGAAAATATCATAATGCACATCATAGAGATAATGCCTTCAAATCATGAGTGACGTAGTTGTGCTCATGAACCTTTTACTGCTACAAAACATAAGTAATAACATGACCCTTCTGCATTAATACACAACCCAAATCATAACTAAAAGCATCACCATACATGGTGAATTCCATACCCTCAATAGAAAAATCTAAAATATGAGCCAAAGTAAAAACTCCTTGAGCTTTCCAAAGCTTGGCTCACACTCCTTGGACCATCGTAAAAGAACCTCCTTCAAGTTAATCTAGTCATAGGTGCTGAAATAGTGGCAAAAACCTCAATGAATCATACAAAATAATTGGACAAGTCAATGAAATTACAAACATTAATTAGAGATGTAGGCATGGACTAATCACAAATAGCCTCAATCTTCACTAGGTCTACCATAATCCCATACTTAGAAACTACATGCCCAAGAAATGTTATTAACTCAAGCAAAAACTCACATTTAGAGAACTTGGCAAAAAGTAAATGATCTCTCAAAGTTTAGAGCACAATCCTCAAATGCTGTGCATGCTCCTCTCTACTCCCCGAATATATCAGAATTTTGTTAATGAACACAATCACAAAGAAAACAAAATAATACCTGAACACTTAATTCATCAAATCCATAAATGTGGCTGTGGCATTAGTCAGCCCAAAAGACATCACTAAGAACTAGTAATGGCCATAACAGGTCTTAAAGGCTATCTTCGGGATATCCTCAGCCTGAATCTTCAACTGATGGTAACTGGTCCTCAAATTAATCTTAGAGAACACTAATGCTCCTTGAAGCTGGTCAAACAAATCATCAATGTAAGGCATAGGATAATTGTTCTTCACCATCACCTTATTAATCTGCCTATTATCAATGCACATACACATGGAGCATTCTTTTTTCTTCACAAACAATATAGGACTTTGCCATAGAGACACACTCTCTCTAATCGAACACTTACTAAGAAGATAGTGAAGCTAAGAAATACAATAAGATTTTATAGAAACAGGCTGGGTGCCTAACTCAAGATCAACAACAAACTCAATACTATGCTCAAGAGGAAGGCTAGGTTGATAAGTAGGGAAAACATTAGAAAACTCATGAACTACGGAATAGAGTCAAGCAAAGGACTTTCCATACTAACATCATGCATATAAGTGAGATAAGACATGCAACCACTCAAAATAAGCCTTCTAGCACACATATAAGAAATAATCCCCATTGGATCATAGCTAACAACTCCCTTTCTCACAATCAAGGGTATGTCAGACATCACTAAGGTAATGGTCTTGGCAAAATAGTCTATGACCACATAATAGTGGGATAACCAATCCATGTCCATAACACATCAAAATCCACCATGTTCAATTTAATAAGATCAGTATGACAATCAATATCTCTAACAAACAAATGATCTGAAAACACAATCCACTACAAAAAATTACCCACGAGAGTAGATACATGTAATGGCATATATAATTAATCCCAAGAGAACTCTAACTATAGAGTAAAATAAGAAGACACATAAGAATAAGTGGATGGTTGATCAAATAAAGCAAAAACCAATTGAAGACATACCAAAATCATACTTGTAATAACAATATCCAAAGACTTAGACTCGAGTCTAGCAGGTACTGCATATACTTGGCCACACCTGCCACCTGGTTGTGTGACTGAAATCCTATCCTATGACTATGAATATCACCTTTAGACGAGGGATGAACTACCCTAATAGGTTGAATACTATGATCTAAAAAAATAACCGCTTGATGAGTAGTTATTTTACCACTTATTCGTAATCAACATTCGAGAACATTATCTTGTTTTAAATGAGTAAATGCAATAATTTCCACTCTTTGTAGGGATACAGTTAAAGACATAGAAAGATGTGGAATAGAGCTTAAAATGATCAAAAGAATGCAAGAAAAGTACAACTAAAGACCTAGAGTAGAAGGGCCTCAGCTACCAGCGTCGGGTCAATTGGCCGCGATCGAAGAAGTCAAGCAAAAGTTAAGAAACTATGGTTGTAGAAGATATTCATAGTTGTGTAGCTGCGGTCATGGCCAGACCCACGCGATCGAGGCTAGACCCGCGCGATCACGGCTAAGCAAAAAATAATACCCTAAGGGAAGATCTAGAAATGCATGTAGCTGATCCCAAAATTAACAAAAAGACTCAAACCCTAAGAGATTGGGAGAATTCTATCTTCCCCAATTTTAGGTTTACCTATTGAGTTCATAGCCTCCATCCTTGGAGAAGAAAATGTTTTATAAAATTTTAGGTGAAGAATACATTGGAGACTTTCTAAAAGAAAGATTAGCTCACTTCCATTGTTGATTTATGGGAGTGACAAGTTTGAAGTAACATTTACTTAAATCTTCAAAAAGTCATTTCAATGGAGATTTTGGGTATATTAATGCCTATCTATCTTATGTGTAGCTAGATCTCCTTCTTGGGGTTATGTATGAATAGGGGTTAATAGTGTGTGGTTTGTTATTGTTATCTTCTATTTGGTAGTTCAAAATTATAGGTTTTATCATTGCTATGCTAACTTGATTCGGATTTATGAGTGACAGCCTCAAATACCCATATGGGTTTGATGGGTAAAAGCTCCAAAATCTAGAAATCTCACGACCATCATCAAAAAAAGGGTTTTGGGTGAACTTTAGGAACCCATATCATCCTTGAAAGAGGGATGTAGAGGCCAAAGCAATGATAGAAAATTAACTTAATTGCCACTCATATTTTTCCTCATGGATTTGACCCCGACTCCAACATTGGGTAAATATATTGATGATGACCGCCTTGCACTTAAGTTGATGTGTAAGTTGAGTGTTATAAAAAATGGCGCTGTTACTAGGGAACAATTTAGCATGTTAAGTTAGACTGGAATTTTAGCCTACTTTCTTGAATTCAAGTTCGAATATATTTGTTTGTTATTTTTGTAGGTAGAATTTTATTTTATTTTACTTTTATCTATGGCATCTTCTGACGAGTATGATGTCAGTAGTTGGAAATCCTATCATGATGACCTATGTCCAATTTGTAATGGACCACACTTATGGAGTGATTGTAACTATGCTTCCTGAAGAGTGATAGACCCACCATCTTAATCCTATAGGGAGTATAGGTGTTTTCTATGTAGTGGTCAAGAAGGACATTGGGATGAATATCCAAATTCCCCTCCCCCTTATTATGCTAACTGGGTTGCTAGTTCTTCTTATGAGCTTGATAGGTCCTATGATGAAAATAAGGAAAATCAACATACTGAGTTCAATGGCTATGATCCAAGGCTTCTAGCTATTTGGGATTGGTTTTATACAATGGGCGAGAATCTAGAAGACATGCATCAATAGGCATTTGGATGGAAAAATGCCAAGATAGGGGAAATGAGCAAAGAAGAAAGTTTAAAACTATCACTCCCTTTCCCATTTCCCAAGAAAAGGTTCATCAAGAAGATAAACCAAGCTATGATGATGATCTTGGTAGCGAAGACTCCTTGGTGATTTCCCAATCAACTGAGTCAAATAAGGAAGAAGATGTCCAAATAAAAGAAATGGTACTAGAGTTAAAAGAAGAATCAAGGTACATCTCTTATAATAACTTTAGTTCATTTAGGGGTGAGGATGCTTTGGAGGAGGCTAATTTGGAATTAGGGTTTGGGCCTCGATCAAACCACTTTTCAATATTATGCATAGAGAATGTGATGAAAATCCATCCCTTTTAACAAATAGTGGATCGTGGGGAGAAGGAGTTTGATTCTTATAATTTAAAGTTTAACCTTTCAAAGGAGTATATGGAACCCTACCAATCAATGGCCAAGGAACTCAACTTCCGATGTACAAGGAATGACCTATTGATCTGTTCACTTTTACCCAAGGAGCCAAACCAAATGTTTGATGTCAAGTTTGGTAAAAGATTCAAATCTTCAAAATGGCGAGATCAAAGCTTTCTTTCCATTTCATCACCTCTTCCAAGCCTTATCTTAGAAGATCTGAATCTTCTGTCCCTCTGCCGCTCATTGCATATTGAATGAAAGCTAGGACGGAGATTTAAATCTTCTAAATAGAAGCACAAAAAAAGGTGAAGGTATCATGCTACGATGTTAAACTAAGCATTGGATGGGAGGCAACCCATCAAGCCAAGAAATGTGGCCCGTAAACTTTTGTATATGCATGATAGAGTAGAATTTAAGTTTTTGTTTTTGTGCATACATAATCCATGAAATATTGGTACTAGGAGGAATTTTGATTGAATTTGAACAAAAAACATGTGAAATTGGCAAGTTTGGAATGAACAAGAAGTGCAGGAGACACAGTTATTTGGTCGCAGTTATCATGACCGCGGTCCATGCCACTGTAATCACGGGGGCCGTATAACTACGATTGTAGAACTAGGATCGTGATCGCGGTCAAATTAGTTTAAGTGACCATCCAACTTTGATTTCTTCCCACTCTTCTCTATCAATTTCTTTCAAAATTCTCTTAGAATTTATGTTTTTGCATTGCATATCCAAATTTTAATTCATTACAATTGCATCATCTAACTTAGTAATTTGTCTTAACTCCCTTGATTTGGATAATTATATTCTTAGAACCTGTAGTTTAGGGAAGGCCTTGTATGATGTTTTCATTATTAAATGCATGATTATTTATTATTATTCCTGTGGTTAGCTATTGCAATTTCTGTACACACTAATGGGAAATCTTGAGTACCCAAATTTAAACTTTAAACGGTTGAAATGATTGTGTACATCATATGTTTGATTTAATGACCTAGTGAGTTCAATGTGAATTATTTCAAGTTTGGGGGCTATAATCACACATTCTAGGCTTTATTTCATTGTTTATAATATTGTTATGCCTAGCTGAAACAAAGGATTAGGGTAAAGCTTCATTTCAAGCACTGTGTAGAAACTGTCAAACTTGGTCTCAAGTACTGTGATCACGATCCTAATGACTGTGATCGCGGTCCTAATAACCATGATCATTGAACCGTGGTTGCGTTCAAAGCTCTGCGATCGCCTTACCTGAGGGTAATTTTTGGTAGGCATCAAAATTTTCTCACATCCTTTTGATGCCCCAAAACCTTCCCTAACACAACCACTTGATCTTATTTGTATGATCTAGCATGTGTGTGGTATGACAATTCTGAATGTTTGTCTGAGTTGAATTACTTACAGGTTCTCAGCCTCAAATATAAGAGAATTCAAAGACACCAGATTCATGGTTGTACAATGCCAACACCTCTACTATGCGGATTTCCACACGACAAAGCTACTCCCTAAAAGGGGTATTAGGTTATAAAAGGTGGAGAAGAAGCTCCAAAGATTTCACGAAAGACTCACTGTGACCCAGTGGATGTCCTTTGCCCCAGAACCCTGCTATGCTAATGAGTAGTGGGTACTTGAGTTCTATGTAAACCTCAGTGTAGTTTAACTCATTTACCTAGTGATGACGATTCGGGTAAGAAAGTGAACTTTGTAGTAGAGCTAATTAATGCAGTGTCCGGGCTCCCAAATACTGACATGGGGTAGTTTTATGCCAAGTCATATGAGCCAGGGACCTAGATTGCTAATATCTTGTATCTTGGAAAAGCAGTTCCCTAGGCAACCACTAAAAGGGATATTCTGATGAATGACTTAAAGGCTAAAGCAAGGTTATCACAGAACATCATCTATAGAAATGTCTCTCGATGCACTCATATGACCATTGTCATAGACATCCGAGCTCGTATGGTGGCTTGTATTCTATCTAGCATTGCTCTGAATAAGGGAGAGATTTTGATTTTAGAGTTGTGGTACTTCAAGATCCATGGAGGTACTCATCTTCCCTTTTCTTACCTTGTCACTAAACTATGTAAAAGGGTGGAAGTAGAAGAGTATGCTACTGACACCTGGGAACATCCAAGCTCTCTCATTTTCCCACTCAACTTCAGAGGTGAGGGTGCCCCAGGGCATAGTAAGAAGAGGAAGATGGACACGGACAAATCAGTCCAAGAGGATACAAACTCTTGCAGGCCCTCACCAGCCATTATTTTTGATGATATCTCTATTTAGCTGCAGAAGCTGAGGGAACTATTTTCCAAGATGCCTCAGGGATTGAGAGATCCCTCCACTTCTTTTAATTCATATGTAAAATAGTTAGATTAGGAGAAGTCTATAGTGGAGCAGCAGAAGTAGGGTACCGCAGCAACCAATTTGGAGAGAGCCTATTTGGTCTTAGTTGCTTCTCACAGGAACCTTAAGAATTGGCATGAGATAATGGTGAAGAGACAAAAGAAGAGAGATACGATTTTCAGAAAGCTATGAAAAGGGGTGAAAGGTATCTTCAAAGTGCTCAAACCCAACCATTTACTACCTTTATCGAGGTTTGATAATGAGGATGAGGCCCCATACAAATTGGTCAGCTGATGATGCTAGTGGTGGCGATACCGAGTCAACTAAAGAAGATAGGTCTTGATGCAGATTTCGGGAGCCCCGTTTACTCTTGCTTTCTTATATGTGCAGTGAGGAAACAACATTCCTTTTAGTTGGGGGTGTTCCCAAATTTGTACTATTTTGGTGATGCGTTGCTGGATATTTTTTATATATTGTTTTGGGATGACACTCTGGATACTGTTCTTATTTAGTTTTGAGATGCTATATTTTTGGATACCCTGATGCCGCCTATGTTTGATAGATTATCCTATTTTTTCTTACTATTAGTTTTTCCCTTTTTACTTTAGCTTTTACTTTGATTGTGATGATCGATGACAAACTTTGCCCTATGATGGATTGAGTGACAACATTCTTATGGGTAAAACATTGTATTTAGATTTTGAGACATAGGTTTCGGGGAATTCTGAGTACCCATATCATAAATATTATAAATACAAGGGAAGTTTGAGTACCTATGACATTGTGAATTGTAAATTTGGGATCATGTTACCACCATTGGCGAAGTCTAAGTAGCCATATGGGTGGTTTGCTAATTTTGAATTAATATATGAGGGTAAGGCTTTGTTTATTGCCATAGTTTAACAAATTGTGTGTGGTCCTAATATAAAATAAACAACCCCCTTCTTCCAAAAATTAACAAAATCAAGGGCATGGAAGTGAGCAATTTTGTAACAAAGCTTTTTCTGGATCCCTAAATTTTTGACTTATGAATGGAAATAGATACTCCAAATTTGTCTCTAGCGGAAGGGACATTTAAGCTCCCTCAGTGAGTTTTTACATGCCATATATGGTGAGATATTTGCATTCATCTCTTGTATACTTGTGTTATCTAGAACTTGCCCCGTTATTCTTTTAAAGCTAATTGTATGTGGTTCTAGAAGTAATCTTAGGCCATATTTGTGATTTTTGAACCAAATTTAGCCTAAGAAGCCTACCCAAGAATGAATGTAATCTCCAGTTACCCACTTTGAGCCTTAGGACCTTTCCTTGGCAAATACATTACAAGCCATGGACCATTCTTTTTATCCCTTTTTTGAACCATACCCTCCTTGAACTTGAAAATGCAATTTGAGTCTAAAAGACTAAGTTGGGGGTGGTGAAAATTAATAGAAGTAAGTTTGGGACCACTAAGTTTTAAGTAAAGTGCCTAGTTTTCTTAGCATTGAAACCAAAAGAATAGAAAAAAGAGGGGATCCAATAAAGGAATGAATTTTATGAAAATTACAAGAGACAGAAATGAAAGAACTGGGTGAATAAAAGAAGTAAAAAGTAGGCATGATAAAAGAGAGAAAATAAAGAAGAGTGTCCCATAGTCAAAAGAGAGGATTGAAAAGTGTGATGTATATTTTCAAGGAAGGGTGTAGCCATGTTGTTCCCAAATGATGTCCTACCCTAACCCAAACCTACCTTACAAACTTAAAAAGTCCTTTGAGATCTCCAACCATTTAATTTCTTTGTAGAGGCAAGTAAAAATAAGGACTCACCTATGGTATGACACTTTTTGCCTAGTGATATATTTTATGATGGAGAGTGCTCTTGCACTTAAATTTCCTTGTTGCATATTTGGTAGCTTGGTTGTAAAAATGTTCTTTCTTGAAATGAGGCATGCAAACAAGTTGAGGTGGGTGATTTTGTCACCTTTTGAGCATTGAGGCAAATAAAATGTAACTTATCTTTTGTCAAAAAGTTAGCCAGTTCTAGAGCATTGGTAGTTGTTCCTTGGTTGCTCTTTAAAGTCCTATGTTTCCTTGAATATTGCATTTTATGATGAAAGGTGTAGTGTAAATTAGCTTAGCCTATGTGCAAAGAGCTACTCGTGGTAGTGACTTAAGTTGTAGTCATTGTGATCTTTAAGGAAAAAAGTTTGAGAATAGAAGACTATTGTCTCATGGTAAGAAGTAGTGTTACTCGAGGACAAGCAAAAGCTTTTAGTTAGGGGTATTGATGAGTGATAATTTTACTACTCATTCGCACTCAGCATTCGTGCACATTACCTTATTTTGAATAAATAAATGAAACATATTTGTGAGTAAATGCACTAATATCCATTCTTTGCAGGCACAAAGTTGAAGAGATAGAAAGATGTGGAATAGAGCATAAAATGATCAAAAGGATGAAAGAAAAGTGCAGCTAAAGACCTAGAGCAAAAGGGCCTTAGTTATTGTGGTTGCGGTCAGTTGACTACAATCGCGACAGTATAGCAGAAGTCAAGAAGCCGTGGTCGTAGAAGATATTCACGGTTGTGTAGCTGCAGTCGCGGCTAGACCCACGCGATCGCGGCTAAGGAAAAAATGGTATCCCAAGGGTAGATCATGAAATGCATGTAGCAGATCCCAAAATTGACAAAAAGACTCAAACCATAAGTGATATGGCGAATTCCATCTTCCCCAATTTTAGGCTTAGCTCTTGAGTTCATAGCCTCCATCCTTGAAGAAGAAAATATTGTATAAATTTTGGTGAAGAATAAATTGGAGACTTTCTAAATGGAGGATTAGCTCACTTCCATTGTTGATTTGTAGGAGTGCCAAGTTTGAAGTAACATTCACTTAAATCTTCAACAAGTAATTTTAATGGATATTTTAGATATATCTATGCTTATTTATCTTATGTGCAGCCAAATCTCCCTCTTGAGATTATGTGTGGATAGGGGTTAATAGTATGTGTGGTTTATTATTGTTAGCTTCTATTTGGTAGTTTTAATTTATGGGTTTTATCATTTCTATACTAACTTGGTTTGGATTTATCAGTGAAAGCCTCAAATACCCACATGTTTTTGATGGGTGAAAGCTCCGAACTCTAGAAAGCTCAAGGCCATCTTCAAAATAAGGCTTTTGGGTAAAGGAATTCACATCATCCTTGAAAGAGGGATGTGGAAGCCAAAGCAATGATAGACAATTATATGTGAAGTTTGCTAAATTTTCACTATCTTAGACATAATGGTGATTTTGACGTTAACTATATCATAGGTATCATCCTAGAAATATGGATGCCTAGATTGAGGTTGTGGTTACCAATTATTTAACACACCCGTTAGGTATTTGAATGAATAAGCGGGTGAAAGGTTGGTGTTTTGTTGAAACACTAGTCTCAAAATCTCTAACCAAACCTGCTCATATTTTATCTACTAAATTAATGTTGAATACTAACACCTATATGTCATCCCCTTAGTAACATATAATCCTAAGATACACGTAAAATTGTTAAAACTCTAATTATTTAAAGCCCCAAATTTATACTAGAAAAACCCAAAAAATTTAAAGAAACATTAGTGTAGATACCTATCTCCCCCATTTTTATATATTTGTACTATTGGTTTGAATTTAACTTGTATCTATTACTTTGAATTAACTTGATTGCCTATCACATTGTTCCACATGTATTCGACCCTAATACCAAAGTTGGGTAAATATATTGACGACGACCACATTGCACTTAAAGTAATGTGTAATTTGAGCATTATCAAAAATGGTGCCGTTGCCAGGGAGCAATTTGGCATTAAGTTAGTTTGGAATTTTAGCCTAATTGCTTGAATTCAAGCTTGTATATATTTGTTTGTGATTTTTCTTTTGTTGGTAGATTTCTCTATGGCATCTTTCAACGAGTTTTATATAGATAGTTCGAAATCCTACCGTGATGACCCATGTCCAATTTATGATGGACCACACTTTAGGAAAGATTATAACTATGCATCCAAAGAAAGATGGACCCACCATTTCAATCCTATAGGTAGTATAGATGTTCTCTATGTAGTGATCGAGAAGGACATAGGATGACTGTCTAAATTCCTCTCCCCTCTATTATGCTAATCGGGTTGCTAGTTTTTCTTATGAGCTTGATAGGTCCTATGATGAGAAAAAAAAAGAGAAACATACCAAGTCTAATAGCTTTGACCCAAGGCTAATAACTATTGTGGATCAGTTGGACACAATGGGGGAGAATCTAGAAGACATGCATCAAGAGGCATTAGGATGGAAAAATGTCAAGATGGGGGAAATGAGCAAAGAAAAAAA
>NW_025862133.1:338354-360210 GCF_002878395.1 Capsicum annuum
TTCTTCAACTCTCCATTCTGAGCTTTTGTTATTATTTTAGGTAGAATTCCACCATTGTAAAATCTTCAGCATCCTCCCGCTTTTCAAATTATTTTTGAAAGAAATTAGTTTTTGTTTCTGCAATTTCATCCTGACCGTCCAACCAAATACTTTCTTCATTATGGATTCTTTGAATTCTTAATATTGGCCTTTTCCCCTTCACTACTGCATGAAAAAATATTGTGTTCTTTTCTCCATCTTTGAACCATACAAATCCTACTTCTTAATTGCATTGCTAATTCTGCTTGTGCTTTTAGAAAATTAGCTCTATTGACCCCTGTGGGCTCCTCTTCAAATTGTTTCTCTCTTACTTTAATCACCTTCTCAAAAGTATCAATCTCTTGGAATATGTTTATAAAAGCTTGTTTACTCCACCCAAGCAAAGCACTTTAGTTCTTTTCAACTTTTGATGAAATATAATAAAAGGATTAGCTTTTATATCAGTCTTCCATTTCTATCTAATTATCTCCATGCATGATTATTTTTTTAACCAGAAGTTGAGAAATTTGAATGGTTTGATTACCTGCTCACTTGACCTGCTAAACTGTAATAACATTGGAGTATGGTCTAAACCACTTCATACCAAATTATCTATATCCGTAGTAGGTAATACTTCATGCAACTTGTCATTATACAGTACCCCATCTAACCCTTTGAATATGCAATCTTCATCAGTCCTGCCATTCCACTAAGTTTTTTAATGTTGGATGTTTTACCTTGGTTCTCTTCCTCACTTCTTATCATATTAAAATCTCCACCAACTAATCAATATTCTTGTATCATACTAGCCATTTCTCCCATTGAGTCCCACAACACCAATCTCTCATTTTGATTACACTTTTCATACACCAGTATAACCAACACAACTACTCCTGCATGCTGATTTTCCAGTTTTAGAGTGAGCTGTTGTTCTTCATCCCTAATGATACTTTACTCCAATATTTATTCCATAAAGGGCCAAATTTTTTCTAATGTGTTTACAACTGTATGCTGCATTCCTATTCTTCTTTTATAATCATCAATGTTATGGCTTTCCTGAAATGGTTCCATAAGGCCAATGAACCAAAATTGATGTCTTCTATGCATTGTTATCAGTCTTGTGAATGCATTTTGTGTATTAACAGATCTGATGTTCCAAATTAATGCATTTATTTTGATGGAGATTTTGACATATGGCTCCTTGTCTACATTATACTTGTATTTCTACGTTTCCTATGCTGCTTTCCATGCCTTGCCTGTAAAAACTAAATTTATTTTGGAGATAGGTTTCCTTTAACTGCAACCTTAACAATATTATCTACCAGATTTTTAGTATCTAAATCTTCCTTCTTTTTATTCACAATTTCCATCAGATCCCCTACTTCAATTGCTAATGGTAAAATCTTCTCTAGTACCACATCTTGATTGTTAACCTTATCTTGGTCTAACACCATTATATCCTTCACATTATTTTGAGAGTCTTCTCCTTCTTGCCTTGGTTTTGAACATTTAACTTCTTCTTCTCATTGTCCGAGCCTTGCTCTGCTAATTCTTTTTTTTTTTCAAATTATTCTCCCTACTTGTGTTGTCCATCTGAACTTGTTTAGTACTTTTATTTTTTCTAATCTATTCCTCTGAAGCTGCATCTTCCTCTAATTTACCAAAGTTTTTATTCACCTAATCCTTTGTACTTTCCTTCTTGTGATTGTTGCTTGACTTTTACTACAGTTTATTTTTCTCTTGATTTAAAACATCAAAAGCATTTGATGACTCAATTCCCTCTGTCTTTTTATTGAATTTTCCCACAATATGACCATACTTGTTTATTTTGTATTTATTTCTTTGTTGTTTCCATTGATGTTTGTTGCTATCAGTTGCCGCACTTCTTCCCCCCTCCGTTTTCCTTTTTTTTTTATCTTCTTTAGTGTTATCTTTTTCATCTTTTTGCCCTTGTAGCTCAACATAAATGTCTGGATGAATATTCCATCAAGATTCATCATCATGTCCATCTAAACAACAATCTTTACAATACTTAGACTTATAGTCATAATGAATCTGAATTGACTTGGACTTTATTTCCCCCGTTATATCACTCTCTTCATTAATTTTACTTATTTGGGGTAACTTAGCAATGAGATCCACCTCTATTTTCACTTTAGCACAACTTAGCCTCGTATGATTCCTTGTAGCCATGTCTACCATTAATGGTTTTCCTACTGCATATGCAACAGAAAAGATAGCTTCCTTAGTAAAATAAATTTAGGGGTAAGTTCGGCATTGAAATCCATGCAATGCCTATTGTATTTTTAATATCCGGTTCAAACAAGGGGTACTATTTAAGTGTTCGCATCTGCCAAAATATGTCTTTGGTATTAATGTAATAAACAGACATTGATAATAATTTTACATAGTCTTCCAACTGATTCAACCTTATTAATGTGTGTATTGCATCCATTACACCAATTGTGCAATCTCCTTTTATTCCACATTGAATTTTGAATTGAATTTTGTAGTTTTGTAACAATAGGTTTTCCATATGAGAACTTACCAATGATTGCATACTATAAATTCTTCTGTATTATCAAACCTTTCACTTACTAGGATTTCCACATAAAACTTGGCTCCCCATACATCATTATGATGGGTTTTGGAGGAACCCTAGTAGTTTCATGCATGTACATCTTATTCTTTAATAAGTCAACATATTTTGGAGTTGTTAGATTCAACTTGATCTCCCTTTCGTTGTTCTTCTTTGAAGTTTCCTCTGGTGGGTTAGTCCCACGGGAAGAAGTAGCCATAATGGTAGGAAAATATTCAAAATTTTAGGATCTTTGCATGCACCATTTTTAGGGTTTCTGTGAATAAAAAAGATTGCTTCTATAGGGTATCGAACTCACGACACAGGTATGTTTTCATCAAAAGTCGGTTCTTTCCTAAGTAGTAAATTTTTTTTTTATTTCCTATCTTTAAATTAGTTCACTTACTCAATCTCCAAATTCAACTCTGCATGATCATCAAATCAGCGATGATAATTAGTACTCAGATTTGTACTAATAAGGTACAGAAGTATAGTATGAGTACCTAGACCACAGGTACTTAGTAGGCATCATTGGATGACTGAGCTACATCATGATATTAATATGGTAAGATACAAAATAACATAAGCTAAGTCAAGATAAAAGGGAAAACCTGGAAGTAACCTCCAACACCATAGTACATACATACTCGAATAAAAATAGAATGATAACATAACAATCATATATTTATAATCACTAAATTGGCCCCATAAGCCAATAAATGCAAAAGAATAAATAACACTATGCAGGCCCCCATAAGCCTAGAGAGTACTATTAAGGAAAGTAAACCACCAAATAATCGTAATTTACCAATAGTCATGCCATAACCAAGAATTCATCCATCCCATATCAGATCATAAGCAACCCTCAATGTCGGACATGAATGAGAACTCATATTATCATACCATAAACAATGGCCAGACTCGGATCAGAACTCATATTATCAATACCATCAATAATTGCCGGACTTGAATTGAAATCCATATATATAAGACGTATCAAGGAAACATATTAGCTAGCCATTTCAATAAGCTAAACTCAATAGATTATACCAATAAATCATAGATACAACCCATCCCTTTTCTCATATCTATACATAGGATTAAGAATCGTAGATGGAAATATCAACCATAATTACATCTATAAGTCATATATTTAGTCATATCTAAAATTCATATCAATACTAATATTCATAAGTCATGTCATTAAGCATAACCAAAATTTATA
Source organism: Capsicum annuum (assembly GCF_002878395.1). Taxonomy (NCBI): domain Eukaryota; kingdom Viridiplantae; phylum Streptophyta; class Magnoliopsida; order Solanales; family Solanaceae; genus Capsicum; species Capsicum annuum. The sequence goes on from NW_025862133.1 coordinate 342,176, forward strand.
TCAATAACTGTATGTATAGAAAACCCATCGTATCTATAGTCCACTAATCGTATCTATAAGCTACATTATTTTTATGAGCCATGTCATATCCAAAAGCCATTAGTTAAACTTATAAGCCATATTTAATCTATGAGTTATATCATCATTATAAGACATAGAACATCTATAAGCCATAGTATATATGTGTAAGCCATATCATATCTTTAAGTATATTAGGGGGGAGGATGGAAGAGTTTTGATGGAAGACGTTCTTATTAAGAAAAGATGATAGTCGTATTTTCATAAGCTCCTAAATAATGAGGGGGATCGAGGCATTATATTAGGGGAGTTGGAAAGCCCTAAAGAATGTTGTAATTTTGGCTATTGTTGAAGTTTTATGGTGGAGTAGGTTTGTGAGGCTATTCGCAAGATGCGAAAAGACAGGACGATGGGGCCCGATGAGATTTCAGTGGACTTTTGGAAGTTTGCTAGCGGGGTAGGGTTAAGGTGGTTGATCGATTTGTTCAACACCATTTTCAAGTCCACCAAAATTCCTGAGGTGTGGAGATGGAGCATGATGATTTCTTCATATAAGAACAAGGGTAACATTTAGGTTTGCAATAATTATCGTGGTATTAAGTTGTTGAGGCACATGATGGAGATTTGGGAGAGGGTGGTGGAGCGGTGGTTGAGGAAGATTGGGAGTATTTTGGAGAATTCATTTGAATTTATGCCTGGTTGCTCGATGACAAAAGCTATTCACTTAGTGCAGAGACTGGTGGAGCAGTATAGATAGAGAAAGAGGGATCTATATATGGTGTTTATTGACTTAGAAAAAGCGTATGACAAAGTACCTAGGGAGGTTCTTTAGAGATTCCTGGAAGAAAAGAGAGTCCCAATGGCATATATTTATTCGATTAGGGATATGTACGAAGGGGAGAATACTCGAGTAAGGACTGTGGGAGGGGATTTCGAGCATTTTTCAGTCTTTACAGGGTTACATCAGGGATAAACTCTTAGTCTATTTTTATTTGTCTTAGTGGTGGATGTGTTGACTTGGAATATTCAAGGTGAGGTGCCTTGATTTATGTTTTTTGTGAATGATGTAGTTTTGATTGATGAGTCAAGTCGAGGTGTCAATGATAAGTTAGAGGTTTGGAGACAAACCCTAGAAGCTAAAGGATTCAGGTTGAGTAGGACCAAGATGGAGTACTTGGAGTAAAAGTTTAGTGAATCGAGGCAAGATGACGATGTGTTAGTAATGTTGAAGTCCCAAGTGGTTTGTAAGAAGGATCATTTTAAGTACCTTGGGTCTATGATTCAGGGGAATGGAGAGATTGATGAGAATGTCACACACCATATTGGGGAAGTTTGGTTGAAATGACAACTAGCCTTAGCAATTTTATGTGATAAGAAAGTGCCTCCCAAGTTTAAAGGTAAATTCTACAGAGTTACGGTCCGATCGGCTACGTTTCATAGAGTGGAGTGTTGGCCTGTATAGATTTCTCATATCCAGAAGTTAAAGGTGGCAGAGATGAGGATGTTGCATTAGACGTGTGGATTCACTAGGGCTGACAGGATTAGGAATGAAATTATTTAGGAGAGGTAGGAGTGGCATCGATGGAGGATAAGATTTGAGAAGTGAGGCTGAGATGGTTTGGTCATGTGATGAGAAGAGGCACGAATGCCCCAATTCATAGGTATGAGAGTTTGTCCTTAGATGGTTTTATGAGGGGTAGAGGTATACTAAAGAAATACTGGAGAGAGGTGATTAGACATGACATGGAGCAGTTACAGCTCACTGGGGACATGACTCTTGATAGAAAGGTTTGGATAAAGAGTATTAGGATAGAGGGGTAAGGTGTGTAGTCGATTCATAGGCAGTAGTTAGGAGAGATTGGTGTAGCTTAGTTGGTAGTGCTAAGGTTGGGGGGGAGGGGGTGTGCTCTGTTGGTTTGCATACTATATTTTTTGTAGTTGTTGTATCTCTGTATTTTTATCATGTTGTATGCTTGTGATGTTTGTCTATAGTCCTTTGTCTTGAGCCGAGGGTCTATCGAAAACAACCCCTCTGCCTCTTCGGAGGTAATGATATGGACTGCATACATTTTACCCTCCCTAGACCCCACGATATGTTAATCTACTAGGTTTATTGCTGTTGTTGTATATCATATCTTTAAGCCACATTATATCAATATATAAGCCATACTATGTATATAAGCCATAACATATCCATAAGCCATATTATACCTACGTATAAGCCATACTATGTATATAAGCCATAATATAACTATAAGTCATTCACCATTAATTATACTGATATCTGTAGCATTAAGCATATCAATAGGCCATGCATTTATTCATATTTAGAAGCCATGCCAATAGTCGCATGTATAAGCCATAAATCAAATTCATAACCATGCATGTGAGAAATATCAGTAGCATCAATCCTTCAATATCCAACTAACATACTAAATAATTATATTCAACCTCCCCAAGTATCAAATGTACCATTAATAAGAGTACATCGAGCATAAATGGGTCTATAAGGTTATCACAAGTCTTGGCCTAAGGTGCTCCAGAGGGACCCACTTCTAATCCTCAAGATCCATTTAGGATACTTCTACCTGAAACTGTACTAAGGTATCTAAGTTCATTCCTAGATTTTGAGTAAGCCATAATTAGTCCTAAAATAGTAATCCTCCCCCACGAATGAACACCTAAGGCAATTCTACCCAAAGTGATGGCAACTAAAGCAATTCCCTTAACTTAACCAACTAAAGACAATTTTTCTGTAACATGAATGACTAGAGAAATTTCATCTACCTCTAGTAATTTAAAAATTTCCATCCTAAGTATACACCGAGAAGCTAAAATCATCTAAGCCATGAATAACTATGCTACCTACTCCAAGTCTATGATTTCAAGGTAGTCTAACGGTCCAATTAAATTAATTATTTCCATTTATGCTCCCAACACCTAAATCTCACCCCATATATAGCATATTATGATAATCATAATATGATATAACTCAATCTATGAAGAAGGTAAACCTAGCCAACTCGTGCATCGAAGAAAGCCCAAAAAGTCGCTAAATTATCGATTTCTCCTTCCGTGAAGTTTCTGCAATGTGCCACACTATCAAAATAACAATTTACTTATCAAAATGAGAACAAGGATACCCATATTGCTCTATTGTTCTTTGGGTCCAAATTAAGTAAAAATTTTATATGGAGCCCATCTACGAGAATCTCATTTCCAAAATCAACTCAACATCCCTCTATGCTCAAGGAACGTCTACCCTAAAAATGGGTAAATTCCGAGCTATATTGGTGCTAAAATACATTCATCAAGTTTTTGGAATTTTTAGATGATAATGGAGAAATCAAAACCCAAAATAATGAAATCTTACCATAAATTTGAAGAAGAATCGCGTCAATAATCCTTATCCAAGCTCTAAAATCTCCCACAAATGTTATCCCTAAGATCACTCACTATATAAGATTTATATATCATGGAGAAGGATGAAAAATGGTGAAAAATGGGATAACAGGTGTATTAATACCCTTCTGAGGTTCCCGGGTATGGCATACGCTACCCATACCTAGCCAAAGGGATAAAAGCTGCTTATGTGACATCAGTGTCGCATATGTGATACTTTCCTTCCTATCAGGGGTGTCACATACGCAACTAAAAATGTTTCTTATGCAACTTAAAATGTCACTTACATGACATTTGCTGGTGCCTGGCAGATTGCATAAGCAATCAAGGGCATTGCGGACGCGATGCACCAGCACCAATTCAGACTTGAAAGTCAACCCCTTGGGTTTCATCAAGAATCCCGTATACATAAATGGACTATTATAATATATAAAATTTTATATTCTAAACACAATGGCGTAGTTAAAATTTTCATCTGAGGTTATTGTAACAAAAAGTGGATCTAACACTGATGTTGGGTCTATTTATGCATTTTGGTCGTTTTAAGCCTTGTTTTGAGGATGATTCTATGATATATAGGTTGATAATGATATAAATATGTATGAAAGTATTAAATCATGTGTTTACAATGGCTACAAATGTTTTCTAACAAGTTGGTACCTCAAAGGGTAAGTTAGAGTTCAATAGAGAAAATGAGTCTTTCTAGCTTGAGCTAGTTGCTTGTTTAGTCTATCTTGATGGACTCTATTGTGTTTTATGTGTTCCTTATGGTTTAAATATGTTATTTTATTTGAAAAAACTTTTTAGTAGTGTACAAATTTCAAGTGAGTCACGGAAAGAGTTGAAACTAAAAGTTAAAGATCATGGAAACGAACCTAGTCTAAGTTCTTGTTTATGATTTATCGTGATGGATATTGTGTGTTTAAACCTGTAATTCGTGTAGTGTGTTATTGTAGGATCTTTTTTGAGATTAATATGATTATATATGGATGATGTAGAGCTTGGAAAATCATTAGAAAGACACCACAAGACAAGGGATGAAAGGAGGAAGGACCAACACTTAATCAAAATTTGGGATGCAAATTCCATTGGAGGCGTGCAATAAGCATGCATCGTATGATCTATTCCTATGGAATAGAGGGTTCATTTCATGCTTCATTCCATCGCAATAGATGGTGCGACACATTGTCTACTCCACCCCTGGGCATTTCACACTAATTCAATTCAAACATGGATTGGCTTACCCCTATACTATAAATACATGTTGTATCACAGCTTTACATATCTTTTGACATATTTTAGATATCAAGGGGCTGATACAACTTCATAATTAGGTTTTTATTATATTTTTTTAGTTCATTCATGTTGTTAGTCATCAATTACAACCTTGTGATTACGATTATGACTATGCGTGGCTAAGCGGCCTCTTTTCATGATTGAAGCCAAGAACATGAGTATTATTGTTTTAAAATAAGTTTTTTTGATTTTATTATTATTATTTTTTGTTTGTTTATTCTTGTTATATCTATTTTAATGATTCACTACCCTTAGAATACACCTATTGTCAACCTTGTGAACTCAGGAGAGGAAATAGGGAGATAAAATATGGGAATAAATAAAGGATGGTTTGTATTTCTTTAAGAAATAAGGAATTCAAATTAGTATCTAGGATAGGGATGTATTGATATGCCTTACTTGATTCATATGTTGGATGATATTTGTAAAGAACTTAAGTAAAATATTACATACCCGCTTAATGATGCAGTTGTAAGGTTCAACTTAGGTAAAGAATTAGAGGTAGGGAAACCATAATCATACAATTAACGCAACAAATCAATAACCAAGATAAGAGAGTTAACAAATGAAGTTCAATAACGTAGAATGATTTTTCAAAGTGCTTTAACCTTGGGTTTTCTCCTATTGATGTCTCAATACCATTACTTTATGCTTTGTTTAGTTTCTTTCCAATTTCAAATTTCAAACTTTTTTTGGTTACTCTCGCGTTTATTAAATCTAAATTGTGAACTGAAATTGAATCATTGCTGAATCAAGTCTATGTGGGATTGATACTTGGCTTTAATTAGGCCACTTTACTACTCGATAAGACCATGTACACTTGTATGTGCACTTGGGAGCTGTCAAGTTCTTGGCGCCGTTGCTGGGGACTTATAAATTGGCAATTTTCTTTTTCTAGTTTAGTTATATTGAGCTATAGATAGTTTAGTAATTTTTCTTTTTAGTTTCATTATTCTTTTGTATTTCATATAGTTCTTGAGATGTCAGATGGGGATATATGGTTTTCGAGTGATGACGATTCTATATAGTGTATGGTTTGTGGAAATAGTGGTTATTCTGAATATATGTGTGCTTTCAACCCCTATTCAGTAATGTTTGTGGGCTATGATCAAAGGCATAACTATGTGAACGACTACAATCAGCAACAACAGTTATTTTGCTTTTCTTATGAATATTGCTTTTGGAAGCCCTCACTTCTTATAACTTATAATAAGCTCTGACATGAGACTTATAAACTCATTGGTTTTCTACGGATTTCATTATCAAGAATTACTAGGCCCCAATTCAAATGATCAATTTGGAAGAGATGCTGAAACAAATTCTAGCTGATCTAACACAGTGTCAGCAGATATAAAGAGTAATGTGGCCATTTTAGAACATTAACAAATTGACATAAAGAACTTAGTGATGCAGATAGGGCAAGTGCAGCAGGTACATAGTACCAGAACTCAAGGTGATTTACCAAGTGATAGTGAACTAGTAATTGCAATCACTTTGAGGAATGGTACAAAGTTCAATGAGGAACCTCCAAAAACAACTAAGGAGGTAGATGCAAAGTTGACTTCCCAACCTATTGAAGACAAAGTTGCAAATAATTCGTGGAAGTTTGAGTACTCAAACTGAAATTGTTGAAAGGGTCAAGGAGATACCATATGAATCACAACCATTTAGTTTTCATCTTTATTCTAAAATTGAAATTGAGAAGGTGAATATGAGTAAGGGTATTGAGAATAGTGTAAAAATTTAGACATGGGATTGGTTGTCCACATTTAAAGCACTTTTCTACATTATGTTTAGATGATATCTTTTCTGTGGAATCATTAAAAATAGTGGTAGAGTGTGAAGATAAGGAACAAGAATCCTATATTCTTGATTTTACACAAGATAAGCAAAATAAAAACACACCTTACCTAAAGGTCGAGGGGTTTATGATGCAAATTCTATTACTCGGTTCCTTGATATTTGCCCCACCTCTCTATGATTGAGGCAAAAAGATGGATGCAATGTTGGGGGTGAAATTTATATCCTAAAGGTAGAGGAAAAAGTTGATATGGGTCATGCTGCGAGACTAAAATAAAACGTTTCTTGGGAGGCAACCCAAACTAAGGTATGATTTAATTTTAGTTTTTTTATTTTTGTTTCTCGTAATTTTTATTTTAGTTGAGTCGCAGGTTATTGGGAAGTCTGAGTACCATAAACCTGAGCTTAAAACATAGCAAAGACTGAGTGTGGGGTCCCTGGACCTCCTTTATACTAAAAGATGCTACTAGCAAAGCCTAGAGGCATTAGGAAGTATTTCTATCTCTTATTTTAAAAATTCACACTAGGGACAAAGTAAATTTTTAAGTTTGGGGTGGGGAAATTCCCAAATTTTGGCTTAATTTAATTTTTTATATATAAGATATTCTTGTTGATTCTATTTTTGATTACTTGGTGCAAGTGTTTTGTTTGTAAAAGCATGTTAATTGAGTGAATTGCTATTTTTTAATCTCTTAGGCTCATGTTTGTGACTCTTGTACTTGTTGGCTTAATTTTAAATTTATGCTATTATTTGGTTGGGACTCCATGATGATCCTATCGAGTTGTGCGTGTTCCATATGCTTGTGAGGTATTTTGTATATTCCTTGTTTCATGTGATGTCTAGAACTTGCCCGGTGTGTGTGTGAAGCAAAATAAAAAATGTCGGTTTAGGAGATAATATTGGCATTTCTTTGATAGCCTTGTTTTATACCTTCTATTTGTGCTACCGTTGTGCATTATACTAGTTAACCCCCATTGAGCCTTTATCATTTTCTTTGGAAACCTCATAAGTAGCCTAATCTCTTCTTTAATATACCATAATTTGATCCAAAAATATCCTAAGTGCTTTAATGAAAAAGTTTGAATTAGTAAGGAGTTTAAGAAATTGAAGAAGAAAAAAGTGAAATTGATGCCCCAAGGTAATAGTTATTGGTGTTTATATTTGATGTGTGGTAGTTGGGAGTGATACAAATGGTGTTATAAATATTCCCATGATTGTAGAAAATGAGAAAAATTGAATCTTAAAGGAATAAACAATGCACCCACCAAGTGTTTGTGAAAATGCTTAAAAGAGATGTGGCAAAAACAAAAGACATGGGTGGATGAAAAGGTATAATTTGGCTTTTAAAGATTGTTTTTTTTTTAATTTATAATGTAGTGTATTAAAGTACTTAGATAGGTTAGTCACTATTCCCAAAATAGTTCCTACCCGTCCCTTAGCCTATACTACAACCCGAAAAATTCCTAATTGATCCTAAGATTTACATTCCAGTATTAGTAGAGCATTAAATTAAGGGAAAGCCTATTGTTCATTGTGTGTAACTTGTGTATTCTTTGTGAGAGTGAGCATAGTTTTATTCTTGTACCCATCATGTTATAAATTGCTTAATTGTGAGTGATTATGGGTAACTATCTTATTGTGAGGGAAACATGTTTAATGAATGTGGGTGATTTGTATGATGTCCTATATTGAGAAATATGCATGAGTTTGCCACTAGGTGAGTTAATTCTTGAGCCTAGGATGTTTTGAAGTAGTGCTCATAAGCTTTCAATTGTGTAAATAACATGCTTAGCATAGTAATTTACAGTCCATGTAGTCATTTTAGTACTAGCTTTAGTGTCTTGCATTATGTAGAAGTGTAGAGTCTCCTGAGTTGATCATGATTATTGTTAAGAGTTGTTCGAGGACGAACAAGGCTTTAAGTGTGGGTTGGTGATGTTTGGTGTATTTATGCATTCTAGTGTCACTATTCAAGTTGTTTTAAGCCTTTTTTTGAGGATGATTTTGTACTATATGGGTTGATAATGAGATAAATATGTATCACAGTGTCAAATCTTGTGTTTTCAATGGTTACAAGTGTTTTCTAACAAGTTGGTACCTCAAATGGTCAATTAGAGTTCTATAGAGAAAACTAGTCTTTTTAGCTTGAGCTAGTTGCTTTTCTAGTCTATCTTGATGGACTCTATTGTGTTTTATGTGTTCTTTTTTGTTTAAATGTGTTATTGTATATAGAAAAACTTTTTAGTAGTGTACAAAGTTCAAGTGAGTCAAGCAAAGAGTTGAAACTTGAAGTTAAAGATCATGGAAACCAACCTAGTCTATGCTTTTATTTTTGATTCATCGTGATGGATATTGTGTGTTTGAACCTCTAATTCGTATAGTGTGTTCTTGTAGGATCCTTTGTGAGATTAATATGATGATATATGGATGATTTAAAGGCTGGAAAATCATTGGAAATACACCACAAGATAGGGATGAAAGGAGGAAGTACCAACACTTAACCAAAATTTTGGATGCAAATTCCAGTGGAGGCGTACAATAAGCATGGGTCGCATGCTTTATTCCTATAGAATGGAGGGTACGTCACATGCTCCATTTCATAGAAATAGAGGGTGTGATGCATGGTCTACTCCACCCTTAGGATTTGTACACTAATTCAATTCCAACACAGATTAGCTTACCCCTATACTATAAATACATGTTGTATCACGTTTTTACATATCTTTTGACATATTTTGGAGATCAAGGGGATGCTACAATTTCATAATTAGTTTTTTATTATTTTTATTTAGTTCATTCATGATTTTAGTCATTAATTAAAACCTTGTGATTACGATTATGACTATGCATTGCGAAACACCTTCTTTCCGGGGTTGATGCCAAGAACATGAGCATTATTGTTTTGAATTAAGTTTTTTTGATTTGATTATCATTATCAGTTAGTTTTTTATTCTTTTTATAAATATTTTAAGGATTTGCAATCCTTAGAATATATCTATTGTCAACCTTGTGAACTAAGGAGAAGGAATAGGGTGATAGAACATGGGAATAAACAAAGTATGGTTTGTATTTCTTTATGAAATAAGGAACTCAAATTCGTATCTAGGACAGGGATATACTTGGATGCGTTACTTGATTCATATGTAGGATGATATTTTTAAAGAACTTAAGTGAACTTTTATATCCCCGCTCAATGATTTAGTTGTAAGGTTCAACTTAGGTAAAGGATTAGAGCATGAGAAACCATAATCATGCAATTAGCCCTACGAATCATCAACCAAGATAAGCGAGTTAACAAATGAAGTTCAATAATGTAGTATGATTTTTTAAAGTTCTTCAACCCTGGGTTTTCTCCTATTGACTGTCTCAATACCTTTGCTTTATACTTTGTTTAATTTCTTTGCAATTACAAATTCCAAATTCTCTTTGTTAGTCTCGCATCAATTGAATCTAAATTATGAAATGAAACTGAATCATTACTGAATCAAGCTCTATGGAATTGATACTTGGCTTTCATTAGGTCACTTTACTACTTGATAAGACCATGTACACTTGTGTGTGCGCTTGGGTGCTGTCAAGTTCTTGGCACCATTACCGGGGACTTGTAAATTGGCAATTCTCTTATTTCTAGTTTAACTATATTATGCTGTAAATAGTTTAGTAATTTTTATTTTTAGTTTTATTATTTTTTTTGTATTTCTCATACTTCTTGAGATGTCAGCCGAGGATAGATAGTTTTCGTGTGATAACAATTCTATATGGTGTATGGTTTGAGGCAATAGTGGTCATTCTGTAGATATATGTGCTATCAACCTGATTCAATAATATTTGTGGGATATGATCAAAGGCAATACTATGTGAATTCCTACAATCAGTAGCAGTAGTTTCAATAGCCATAGGTTCAGAATTACCAGGTCCCGATTCAAACGAGCAATTTAGATGAGATTCTAAAACAAATTCTACCTGATCAAGAACAGTTGTCAATAGATAAAAAGAGTAATGTGGCCATTTTAGAGCGTCAGTAAATTGTCATAAAGAACTTGGTGATGAAGATAGGGAAAGTGCAGTAGGTACATAATACCAGACCTCAAGGTGATTTGTCAAGTGACAGTGAGTTAGTAATTGCAATCATTTTGAAAAATGGTATAGAGCTCAATGTGTAACCTCCAAATACAACTAAGGAGGTAGATGTAGAGTTGACTTCCTAATCTGTTAAAGACAAAGTTGCTGATAATTTAAGGAAGTTTGAGTACTGGGAAACTAAAATCGCTAAAAAGGTTAAGGAGATGCCACCACTACCATATGAATCACAACCATTCATTTTTCATCTTTACCATTCATTTTTCATCTTTCTTTTGATACTGAAATTGAGAAGGTGAATATGATTGAGGGTGTTGAGAATTGTTTAAATTTAGACGAGGGATTGGTTGTCCTCATTCAAAGTATTTTTCTACATCATGTTTAGATGATATCTTATTTGTGGAATCATTTAAAATAGTGGAAGAGTGTGAAGATGAGGAATAAGAATCCTATATTCTTGATTTTACATCGGATAAGCAATATAAAAACACACCTTACCTCAAGGCCGAGTGGTTTACCATGCACATTCCACTACTCGGTTCCTTGATCTTTGTACAACCTCCCTATAATCGACACAAAAAGATGGATGCGATGTTGGGAGTGAAATTTACATCCTCAAGGTGGAGAAAAATTTGATATGGGTCATGTCGCGACACTAAAATCAGGTGCTTCTTGGGAGGCAACCCCAGATAAGGTATGATTTATTTTTATTTTTTTTTAATTTTATATAGTTTTTGTTTTGATTAAGTCGCAGTTTATTGGAAAGTTTGAGCACCATAAAACTGAGCTTGAAGCATAGCGAAGACTAAGTATGGGGTCGCCAAACCTCCTGTATACAAAAAGATGCTACTAGCTAGGCCTAGAGGGCTCAGAGAGTATTTATATCTCTTATTTTAAAAATTTACTTTGGGGATAAAATAGATTTTAAAGTGTGGGGTAGGGAAGTTCCCAAATTTTGGCTCAATTTAATTTTTTTTGTGTAAGATATTCTTGTTGGTGCTATTTTTTATTACATGGTGCAAGTGTTTTGTTTGTAAAAGCATGTTGATTGAGGGAATTGCTACTTTTGAGACTCTTAGGCTCATGTTTGTGACTCTTGTACTTCTTGGCTTAATGTTTAATTTATGCTATTATTTGGTTGGGAGTCCATGATGATCCTATCGAGTTGAGCATGTGCCATGTGCGTGTAAGGTATTTTGTATATTCCTTGTTGCATATGATGTCTAGAACATTCCCGGTGTGTGTGTTAAGCGAAATAAAGAATGTGGGTTTAGAAGATGATATAGACATTTCTTTGATAGCCTTGTTTAATAACTTCTATTTGTCCCACTGTTGTGTATTATCCTAGTTAACCCCCATTGAGCCTTTAGCTTTTTCTTTGGCAACCTCATAAGTAGCCTAATCCCTTCTTTTATAGATCATAATTTGATTCAAAAAGTTTCTAAGTGCTTTAATGAATTTTTTTTTTAATTAGTAAGGAGTTTGAGAAATTGAAGAAGAAAAAGGTAAAATTGATGTCCCTAGGAAATAGTTATTAGTGTTTATATTTGATGTGTGGTAGTTGGGAGTGATATAAATGGTATTAAAAATATTTCCATGATTCTAGAAAATGATAATCTTGAAGAAATAAATAATGTGCCCACCAAGTGTTTGTGAAAATGCTTCAAAGAGATGGGGCAAAAACAAAAGAGATGGGTGGATGAAAAGGTGTAATTTGGTTGTTGAAGATTGTTTTTTTTTTTTATGTATAATGTAGTGTATTAAAGCTCTTAGAGAGGTTAGTCACTATTCCCAAAATAGCTCCTACCTTTCCCTTAGCCTACATTACAACCTGAAAAAGTCCTAATCGATCCTAAGCTGTACATTCCGATATTCATAGAGCATTACACTAAGGGCAAGCCTATGGTTCATTGTGTGTAAGTTGTGCATTCTTTGTGAGAGTGAGCGTAATTTGATTCTTGTACCCATCATGTTATAAATTGCTTAATTGTTTATGATTATGGGAAACTCTCTTGTTGTGAGGGGCGCATGTTTGATGTATATGGGTAATTTGTATGATGTCCTATATTGAGAAATATGCATGAGTTTACCACTAGGTGAGTCAATTCTTGAGGATAGGATGTTTTGAAGTAGTGTTCATAAGCTTTCAATTGTGTAAATAACATGCTTAGCATAGTAATTTGCAATCCATGTAGTCATTGTAGTACTAGCTTGAGTGTTTTGCATTTCGTAGAAGTGTAGAGTCTCCTGAGTTGATGGTGATTATAGTTACGAGTTATTCGAGGATGAACAAGGCTTTAAGTGTAGGGTGGTTATGTTGGGTGTATTTATGCATTCTAGTGTCACTATTCTAGTCATTTTAAGCCTTGTTTTGTGGATGATTCTATGATATATGGGTTGATAATGAGATATATATGTATCAAAGTGTTAGAGCATGTGTTTACAATGGTTACAAGTGTTACTAAAAAGTTGGTACCTCATAGGGTCAATTAAAGTTCAATAGAGAAAACTAGTCTGTCTAGCTTGAGCTAGTTGCTTGTCTAGTCTATCTTGATGGAATCTATTGTGTTTTATATGTTCCTTATGGTTTAAATATGTTATTGTATTTGGAAATTTTTTTTAGTAGTGTACAAAGTTCAAGTGATTCAAGTAAAGATTTGAAACTTGAAGTTAAAGATCATGGAAACCAACCTAGTCTAAGCTCTTGTTTTTGATTCAACGTGATGGATATTGTGTGCTTGAACCTCTAATTCGTGTGGTGTGTTCTTGTAGGATCCTTTGTTAAATTAATATGATGCTATATGGATGATTTAGAGGCTGGAAAATTATTGGAAAGACACCATAAGATAAGGGATGAAGGGAGGAAGGACCAATACTTAACCAAAATTTGGGATGAAAATTCCAGTGGAGGCGTACGATAAGCGTGCATCGCATTCTCTATTACTATGGAATAAAGGGTCCATAACATTATCCATTCCATATAAATAGAGTGTGATGCATGGTGTGCTCAACCCCTGAGCTTTTCACACTAATTTAATTCCAACATGGATTGGCTTACCCCTATACTATAAATACATGCATGCTGTATCACATTTTTATATATCTTGTGACATATTTTGGAAATCAAGGGTCTTCTACAACTTCATAATTAGATTTTTATTATTTTTATTTATTTCATTCATGTTTTTAGTCATCAATTACAACCTTGTGATTACGATTTTGACTATGCATGCCAAATGCCCTCTTTTCGGGGTTGAAGCCAAAAACATGAGTATTCTTATTTTGACTTATGTTTCTTTGATTTTCTTATCATTATTGGTTATTTGTTTATTCTTGTTATAACTATTTTAAGGATTCATGACCCTTATAATACATCTATTATCAACTTTGTGAACTCGGGAGAGGGAATAGGGAGATAAAACATCGGAATAAAAAAGTATGGTTTGTATTTATTTATGAAATAAGGAATTCAAATTAGTTTCTAGGACAGGGATGTACTTAGATGCCTTACTTGGTTCATATGTTGGATGATATTTGTAAAGAACTTATGTGAACTATTACATCCCCGCTCAATGATGTAGTTGTAAGGTTCAACTTAGGTAAAGGATTAGAGGTTGGGAAACCATAATTATGTAATTAATCCTACGAATCAACAACAAAGATAAGTGAGTTAGCGAATGAAGTTCAATAACGTAGTATGATTGTTCAAAGTGCTTCAACCTTGGATTTTCTCCTATTTACTGTCTCAATACCTTTACTTTACACTTTGTTTAATTTCTTTGCAATTACAAATTCCAAAATCTTTTTGGTTACTCTCACATCAATTGAATCTAAATTATGAACTGAAATCGTATCATTTCTGAATCAAGTATCCATGGGATCGATACTTGTCTTTCATTCGGCCACTTTACTACTGATAAGACCACGTACACTTGCGTGTGCACTTGGGCACTTGGGCACTTTCACACACCCATTTTTTATTTTTCTTTACTTTCGATCAATAGGTTGAAATTAGCCCGGCTGCCTTAGGACCCAGACCAAGGGTTTACCTAGCCTAAAATCTATATTCTGGATCTATTGGAATAGTCAGAATTGACATATGAGGTTTTCTGACTAAAGGTTTTGCTTGATGGAAAATTTGAACTAGCGATGACTTCAAAACAGGGAATTAGCTCTAAAAACCAAACGAACTGTCCGGTAACTGAACTGTCAGTCCCAACAAGTCATAATGACTTAGGCCAAGAATAGGAAAGCTCTAAATCATAAAAATAAGAGGAAATATAAAAAATAACTTGAAGGGTCCTTACAATATCCACTACTAAAGAACTTTCATCCGCGAAAGTAAAGGACTAGGATGTACCTGAAGCCTCAAACCGGTGAGGATACTGGGTTTGCATCTCACTCTCAATCTCGATTCCTCTACTAAACTTTAACTATAGGGATCTCCCTAGTGCACAACTGCCTGAATCACTGGCCAAAATGAGCACAAGCTCCTCCACGAAGGTCAATTGCTCATCCAACTAAACTGAGTCCTTTCTAAGAACATAAGATGGATCAAGAATGTATTGCCACAGCATGAAAACATGGAAAATCAGATAAACAACAGCAAAATTTAGGGGTAAGGCTAACTCATAAGCCATTTCACCCACTGTGCAAAGAATATAAAAGGGTCCAATATATCTAGGGCTGAGCTTGTCTTTTCTCCCAAACCTTATCACACCCTTCATGGATAATACATGGAGGACTACCCGATCACCAACTCCAAATTTCAAGGAACAAAGTCTATAATTGTATAAGACTTCTGCATACTTTGAGATTTCCATAACATGTCCAGAATTACCCTGATCCTATCCAACAACTCCTAAAGAAAGTTAGTACCATGGGTCTAATCTCAAAACTCTCAAACCACCCAATCGGGGAACAACATAACCTTCCATATAAATCCTCAAAAAGGCACCATCTAAATACTCAAATGGTAGTTGTTATTATATGCAAAATCTACCTAGGATAAGTGCTGGTCCCACTGACCTCCAAAATCCTAACACATACTCAAAGAATATCCTTGAACACCTAAATAGTCCACTCCAACTGGCCATCGATCGGAGGATTGATAGTTGTATTAAGATCTACCTGAGTGCCCAAATCCTCCTAAAAATCTCTCCAAAAGCTAGAAGTGAACACTGAACCTCGGTTTGAAATGATAGATGTAGGTATACCATGCAAATAGACTTGCAAATAGACTATCACACGCACATAGATATGGGCTAACCTCTCAACACTAAAGGACATCTGAATTGGAATGAAAACGGTTGATTTGGTCAATCGATCCATAATGAACCAAATACTATTGAAACCACGGTAAGTATGAGGCAATCCACTAACAAAGTCCATGGTTATTTGCTATCACTTTCACTCAAGAATGGGCAATATCTGAATTAATCCACCAGGGCATTGATGCTTAGCATTCACCTGCTGATAACATAGGCAACAAGCTATAAAGTATGCCATATCTCTCTTTATGCTACTCCACCAATAATTCTATCTCAAGTCTTTATACATCTTGATTGTATTCGGGTGAATAAAATACCTAGAGCTATAAGCCTTGTGCAAATTTGGCTGAATCAAGTTATCAACCCTTGGAACACAAATGCAGTTATCGAATCTCAAGACACCCCCAGAATTTATGATAGCCTCTTAGAATCACCACACAACACCTGATCTCAAAGGATGTAAAGTCTCTTATCCTCAAACTGGTAATCCCAAATCTACTCCAATAGTGAGGACCTCGCTTCTACACTAGCAAGAATCCTCCTAGGGTATGAAATATCAAGTCACACTATTAAGCTGGATAAGAACTAATTGTCCTATGCCAATAGCCTCTGAGAAACTAAAATACAAGCCAAGCTTGCCATACTCATTGCTTTCCAGCTCAAGGAGTCTGCTACCATATTCGTCTTGCCCGGGTGATACAAGATAGAGATATCATAATCCCTAAGAAACTCCATCCATCAATGCTACCTATCATTAAGCTCTCTATGGGTCATAAGATGCTAAAGACTATGATGATTTGTGAAAATATCATAATGCACATCATAAAGATAATGCCTTCAAATCATGAGTGACGTTGTGCTCATGAACCTTTTTCTGCTATAAAACATAAGTAATAACATGACCCTTCTGCATTAATACACAACCCAAATCATAACTAAAAGCATCACAATACATGGTGAATTCCATACCCTCAATAGAAAAATCTAAAATATGAGCCAAAGTAAAAACTCCTTGAGCTTTCCAAAGCTTGACTCACACTCCTTGGACTATCGTAAAAGAACCTCCTTCAAGTTAATCTAGTCATAGGTGCTGAAATAGTAGCAAAAACCTCAATGAATCATCCAAAATAATTGGACAAGCCAATGAAATTACAAACATTAATTAGAGATGTAGGCATGGACTAATCATAAATAGCCTCAATATTCACTAAGTCTACCATAATCCCATCCTTAGAAACTACATGCCCAAGAAATGTTATTAACTCAAGCCAAAACTCATATTTAGAGAACTTGGCAAAAAGTAAATGATCTCTCAAAGTTTAGAGCACAATCCTCAAATGCTGTGCATGCTCCCCTCTTCTCCTCGAATATATCAGAATTTTGTTAATGAACACAATCACGAAGAAAACAAAATAATACCTGAACACTTAATTCATCAAATCCATAAATGTGGCTGTGGCATTAGTCATCCCAAAAGACATCACTAAGAACTAGTAATGGCCATAACAGGTCTTAAAGGTTGTCTTTGGGATATCCTCATCCTGAATCTTCAACTGATGGTAACTGGTCCTCAAATCATTCTTAGAGAACACTACTGCTCCCTGAAGCTGGTCAAACAAATCATCAATGAAGGCATAGGATAATTGTTCTTCACCATCACCTTATTAATCTGCCTATTATCAATGCACATACACATAGAGCGATTTTTTTCTTCACAAACAATACAGGACTTTGCCATGGAGACACACTCTCTCTAATGGAACACTTACTAAGAAGATAATGAAGCTAAGCAATACAATAAGATTTTATAGAAACAGGCTGGGTGCCTAACTCAAGATCAACAACAAACTCAATACTATGCTCAAGAGGAAGGCTAGGTTGATAAGTAGGGAAAACATTAGGAAACTCATGAACTATCGGAATAGAGTCAAGCAAAGGACTTTCCATACTAACATCATGCATATAAGTGAGATAATACGTGCAACCACTCAAAATAAGCCTTCTAGCACACATATAAGAAATAATCCCCATTGGATCATAGCTAACAACTCCCTTTCTCACAATCAAGGGTATGTCAGACATTACTAAGGTAATGGTCTTGGCAAAATAGTCGATGACCATATAATAGTGGGATAACCAATCCATGTCCATAACACATCAAAATCCAC
>NW_025862133.1:363210-380170 GCF_002878395.1 Capsicum annuum
TTTCTTCGGCGTCGAGGTAGGCTAGGTTTATCCTTTGTTAGATTGAGCATTGTCATTGTATTCTTATGATATTTATTGGAGTTGGGATGGGTTTTAGGTGTTGGATTGATGAAATGCAAGACTTGGATTTAGTTGGATTGTTTAGGCTAAATTGAAATCATATAGTTGAAATACTTAGCTTGTTGCCTTGAACCTTAGTGCATTAGGCTTCATTACTCACAGTTAGCATGAGAATGCCTTAGATTGCTCTAAGTTAAGTAAAATTGTCTAATTACTCATGCTTATGGTGAATTAGCTTTAGTTGCTTACACCAAAAGAAGGTTGCCTTTGTTGCTGTATTGACTTAGTTATTGTGTTTGAGATGAACCTTTATATAAGGGCTAATCATGGCTTGCTATACATCTAAGAGTGGATTTAGATACCTTAGCCAAGTCCAAGGTAGAATTTGACCTAGAATGAAGTTTGGGGATTTAAAAGTGGGCTCTTTGACCCACCTTAAGTCAAGATTGATGTTAGTTATCTTGAAACCTTTGTACACTTATTATAAGCTTAGAGAGTGCCCTTTTGAGGAAATATTGAGGGACCTTGGTACTTGTTGGTTATGATGAATGACATTAGAAGTAATGCCAAATGATTATGCCAAATGTATGATTTATTTATTAATCTTATGATGATCTATTGATTATGCTATTGTTAAGGCTTTTGATTGATCCTTGACTATGATATTGTTGAAGTCATAAATTATGTTACAGACCTTGCTATGAATAAGCTATAGATTATGCTATGGATTAGCTATTGCTCAAGATATTGATAAGCTATCTTCATGCTAATGATAGGCTATTGCACAGGCTATTAATGAGTCATTGTTCAAGATTTTTCTTATGATTATCGTCATGCTAAGAAATTATTCTAGAAAACATTCCCAATGATGATATTAGAAATTATGCTATGAATTATGTTCAAAGTTATGCTTATTGATTTTTATGGAGGTTATGCCATTCATTATGTGTAAAATCATGATACTTCATTATATGATTGCTTATGCTATTGATTTTGCCATCGATTATGATTATGATGATATATTAATGCCCGACAAGGCTGAAGGATATTATGATTATATGTTGATACCCATCAAGATCAGAGGATATTATGATGATATATTAATATCCGATGAGGTCAGAGGATATTATGAAGATATGTTGATACCAGATAAGGCCGGAGGCGATTATGATAATATGTTGATAACCAACAAGTCCAGAGGGTATTATGATTATATGATGACGCCCGATGAGGCATAAGGACATTTCGATGATATTAATACCCGACAGTGATGGAGGATGATTATATTGATCAGCCCACATGTACATCTACAAATTTGTGTCCGGCTAGCCGTATGTATGAAAATTAAATTATATGTTTATATTCACTTATATGAAATGCGGGTGTACTATTGATATTAGTGATGCTAGTTATAGACAATTAGTTTTAATTATTTATAAAGAGGTATAATTGATGATTAGTGATGATCTATGATTAGTGATAATTAATGATTTCTGATAATGGAAGATTAGTGATAATTGATAATTTATGGTGGATATTGTTTAGTGGCTAATAATTACAAGTTGTCAATTAAGATTTATTTGTAAATGTGGAATAGATAATAACTGATGATATCTTAGTAATGATGATTTTTCTAATGAATAGTGGTTAATGGCTTTGTGATAAATAGTTGTTGACTGATGATTAGAGGTTATATAATGACTAGTCGTAAAATTGACTAGTTAATAAGAAATGGTTAACTAGTACATGGTGATTAGTGTATAATAATGCTAAGATTGTTAAATAACGATAATATTAAGGAATGTGGGTACATTATCTAATGTTGGAAAATTTTGAAATATTGCTAAATGACCGATTGATGATAATTGTGGAATGATGATCAAATGACGATGAAAGTTGAATATTGAGTTGATTAATTGCTTTATTCTTCTCTTGAGTATACTTTTCAAATTGGAGAATATGATGAGTTATTTACTTTTCTATACCAATTGGTGTATGGGAGCCAATTTTATAGTTATGTTTGCTTATGATGGTGATTTATGATACGTTATTATTTTGAATTGCTTATTTCTGTTTGCACGATGATATTGGTATATATCGATGTCTCATGTTATATTGTTATTCTGGGTTAATTACTTATTATGTACAATGATGTTGGAGATGATTCAAGTTTGGTTTTGTACCTTGACTTAGTTTATGTTATCTTGCATTTTATCATACCTATATCATGATTTGCCTTATTTGGCCTATGATGCCTACTGAGTACCCATTATTTTGGTAGTCATACTATGCATTTTACCTTTTTAGTGCATATCTGAGTACTAGATGTCATCATTGATCGTTGTTCATGTAATAACTGAATTTTGGAGATAAGGTGAGCTCTTGGAGTTCGAGTCGCCTATTTCTCTCTATCTTTAGTTTCAATCTTTTGGTTAAAGATAGTCATATTGACTATTCTAGACTTTTAAGTTGTATTAATATTATTAGATGCTCCTGTATTGGCTCTACCAGGTCGTGGGACTGGTATCTTGTATTATCTATTTTATCGATCTAGAACACTTAGTTTGTTTATAACTTGTGTTTCTTGAATTTGGCCTATGAAGGGCATTTTCTACCGAATTAACCCATTGCGTTAGCTCTGAGTTATGGTTTTGGCTTACCTATTGGCGGGATTTAGTAGGTTCCATCATGACTTATAAATCAGGTCATGACAGGCCTAGGCATCGGTTTAGCGGTACCAAAACCTCGTGCCAGATTACTTTAGTGTTCGAGGAGCCCATTAAGTGGTTGTCTCTTAAGAGATTGGGTGACGCTGAAGCAGAATATGGAGGATTTTAAATTCCCTTCTTCCCTTGAAATTTTCATCATTTTCTCCTCCATTTTGGCCCCATTTTGAGATCTTGAAGAGAAGAAAAAGTGGGGTATCATTTATTGAAGCTAAGGTAAGCTAGCCTAATGCTCCTAAGTTATTTTCCATTAATTTTTTTGTCAATTTCCATCCTATTTCATGGTAAAGTCTTAAAATTAGGTTGTAAAACCCTTTGACCTCAAGGGCTAATTTAGGACTTTATTTATGCACCATTTGTGCTACACTTTTGAATATACATTTCTTTCCTACAAGGGACCTCATAACATATTCAATTCTAGATTCTGTTTGCAGGCCCCGCGGGCTTGCTCTTGATCAAAATTCTAATCAGACTCTTTTTACGGAAATATGGATCTTATTTTACTCCTAATGAAGTGTAGATTACTATTTTGATAGCATGGCGATATTTTGAAATTATGGAGAAAAGACAGATGATTTATAGGTGGTTCAAGGATTTGCAGTTCGGCGTCGAGGTAGGCTTCTTTCAACTCTTCTTCACGATATATTTTATTATATATATATATATATATATATATTTCATGTTATATATAGATGTTAAGATATAATTATGGGTAGAATTCCATGACTTAGCCTAATTTATAAGTTTGGAGATAGAGGGGTGAACCGACCCATAATATGAATGTAATGACCTTTCTGGTCATTTTTTGTAATCTCACTTATTTTCACTGTTAGAACCTTTCCATATCTATACCAAGTGATTATGACTTACTGGAACTAATAGTTTGATTATCGGGCAGTTCTTTGGTTTTTAGACTTAATTTCTCATTTAGAAGTCTTCGCTAGTTTCAAATGGTCACTGAGTGAAAACTTTAGCAAAACGATCTCAAATGCAAATTTTGACTGCTCCAACAGCACTAAAATATCGATTGTAGGCTAGTAAACCCTTGGTTTGGGTCCTACCGCACCCAAGCTCATTTTAACTCATTGGTCAAAAAGTCAAAAATAGAAAGATATAGATGTGGAACGTACAAGTTCTCTAAATGACCTTTGGAAAATTATATTTCATCAATACATCTGAAACGTCAAATTTAGTAGGGTTACATAGTTCATTTACAAAAATTAGAGTCCGACTGAGTTTTGATTTGACCTTGCTGAACAAGGGCCATGACGATCGCGACAATGTTATGGCGATTGTATGAGTGCCATAGTGGCCCGATGTAGCACGAATGCGGTACTTATGTACCTAAAAGGATTATAAATTGCCCCCTTGGTCGAGATTTGGCCATTTTCACTCCTTTTTAGCTCTATAAACCCTAGAATGGCATGATAAACTCAAATTGATTCTTGGGGGTGAGTTAGAAGTTTGATTTACATATATTTTCGTGATTAACAATGGATTTAACGTCTGAATCCTTTATTTCCATGCTTTAATTTCTTGAATTATTCTCCAAAACTCCAAATTTCTTGAGGGCTTGCTTTTCTCCTAAATAATCTTGGTTTTTCCTTGATTCTTGAGGTTTATAATTCCCTAATGGTATATAAACATTGGGTTGTTCTCAAAAATGTGTTTTTCCATATGTGGGACCAACTTGGAGTTTTTGGTGTCATTTTTAGACCTGAAGCTCAATGGTGCAATATGGGTATCGATGTTCTCGTAATGATATGTAGAATGTGTTTTTGATAGCTTGGCACCTTGATAAAGATTCTCGGAAGGGAAAAGCAAAGATTTAGTGGTTCATGCGCTTCCTTTGGATGTAAGGTAGGTTAGGCTTACACCTTGTTAGATTGAACTATGTTTTGATATAATTGTGATATCTTGTTAGATTGGGATGGGTTTTAAGTATTGGATTGAGGAAATGAAAGACCTGGGTTAGTTGGACCAATTAAGCTATATGACTCTTAGAGGTTAAAAAGCTTGAATTATTTTCCTTTAACTTAGGAGGAATAGACTTCATTACTCAAGTTTAGCATGGGAATACCTTAGAATACTCAATATTAGTTGCTAACACTAGTGAAGGTTTCCTTAGTTCCATTGGACTTAGTATAGGTTCTTGAGTAGAATATATATCTTTGGGCTTATTGTGGCTTGCTATACATCTAAGAGTTGATTTAGATACTATAGCCTAGTCTGGTGTAGAAATTGACTTAGAATGTAATTTCGAGATTTAGATATGGGCTTGTTGACCCACCTTAAGGCAAGACTTATGATTAGTTCCCTTGAACCCTTACACTTAGTAATTGACTAAAAAGTGCCCCTTTGAGGCAATATTGATGATTCTTGGTACTTGTTGGTTAGGTGGAATGGCATTAAGAATAATGCCCAAGTGATTATGCCACTGTATGCCTTGTTGGCTAAAGATTATGTCAAGCTATTAATTATATTATTGCAATTATCTGTTGCTTGGTCTAATGAATGTGTTATTAATGAGCGCTTGACTATAATATGGCCTAAGCCATAACTGATGTTTGACGACGTGATGAATAACCCATGGATTCTGTCATGCTTTAATTATTGCTCATGCTATTGATAAATTATCTTAAGGCTAATAGTAGGCCAACAAATACGCTAATAATGGGCCATTGTTCATGATATCGCTTATGGTTATGCCCAAGATCAAAATGACTAGATTATGTATTATGTAAAGATAAGCCATTGATTATATGTTTGATTAAACCATTGTTAGGCTAGTCTTTGGGTCGTTACTTATACTATTTTCCAATTTATGATCATGCTTAATAATTATGCTAATTAATCATATGGTAAAGCTACCTTATTTTTGATATTTGAAATGATGACGTAAATGTTGCTAGAAGGCACACTTATTGACTATATACAAGAAAACTATATCGATTA
Organism: Capsicum annuum; assembly: GCF_002878395.1. Taxonomy (NCBI): domain Eukaryota; kingdom Viridiplantae; phylum Streptophyta; class Magnoliopsida; order Solanales; family Solanaceae; genus Capsicum; species Capsicum annuum. The sequence continues at coordinate 368,952 of NW_025862133.1, forward strand.
TGTTTGGATTCATGTTATGATCTTGTCTAGTAACCAAACTAGTGATTATGCTAAAAAGCCTTCTTGTGTCTAATATTATGAGTCATGATACTTAGGGTTCAAAAAGGTATATTTATTAACTACATGAGAAGCTATGCTACTAACCATGTTGAACTTGTTAATGCTTTGTAATATTTATGCTATATATATTCACATATTTATGGATAAATTTTCCTTGACGATGAATGATGAGATATAAAGGTATACTTCTCCTTACTTTTCTTTTACTTTATCCCTCGTGGGGCTTGCATTTTACTTTAGCCATTCTAGGGCTTGTGATTTACTTTCTTGTCATTTACTTTTTCCTTTTTGGGGCTTGTTATTTATTACTAATATATATATATATATATATATTAGTGTGATGATGATGCCCGGCAAGGATGGAGGATATATTGATGTGATGATGATACCTGACAAGGCCAGAGGATGTTATGATAATACATTGATACTAAATTCGAGTTCGAAGGATATGATTATGATATTGATACCCAATTTGAGTCTAGAGGATATGATTATGATATTGATACCTGGTTCGAGTCCAGAGGATATGATGATGATCTGATGATACCCGATGTGGACGAATAATATTATGATAATATATTGATACCCGACAAGGACGGAGGATACTTGATGATATTATGATACCCGGTTCGGCTGGAGGATATGTTGATGTTATGACGACACCCTGTTCGAATTCAGTTAATCCTATGTATAGCAATTATATATTTATTTATGTTCTTATGTAGTTGTCTATAAAATTAATTTTAGAGGTATCAGTTATAGTCTTGTAATAAGTTAAGGTATACAGTGGTATAATTGTTGATTTAAGGATGAAAGATGTTTAGCGATGGATATTACTTAAGTTTCTAATAGTGAGTAGTGGATTTGTGAACCTTAGTGGTAAAAAGGACTAGTGGCATTAATGGCTATTAATAGGGATGATTAACTTATTATGGTGGTTAGTGATAATGGGATTAGCAATGGTGATGATTAGTTGCTATTGATGACTAAGTTTATAATATTAATTAATTGTTGAATGAGAAATTGTGGACTAATGATGCTAGTTAATAAAATATGTTAGTTGAGAGATGAATAAGTGTATAAAGGGTAATTAGTGGTCTTTTGTTAGATGGTGACTAGTGAGATTGTGTTGGATAAAAATGAATAATGGTTAATTGTTGAATATGGACTAGTAATGAATCTTGACTAGATGCTTGATACTGGCTTGTTAGTGAATAATGGTTTGTCGTAGACCCTTGTATAGTGATTATGTGATGAATAATGGATAGGAAATAATTAGGGGTTATATGATGACTTGTGAGTAATTGGTTTAGTAATAAGCATTGGCTAGATAATAATGAGTGAATAGGATGTATTGATGAGTTGGATTCCTACTTAGTGGTAGGGTTACTGTTATGATTATAATGGTATATGTTATTCAATTATGATTATTGATGATAATTATGAATGTTGGCAATGGCCGTTTGATGGAAATTGTGGAAAACTATGGATAGTGAGAAAGTTGGTTATATAGATATTGATGAATTGATTCTCTTATGCTCTATTGGATGTGATCTTCGATGGTATGAGATGTCGTGATTGTTCCTTACATTTTGCTCTCTTGGGTGCACTCTCCGATGGTATGGGACACCGTGATGGGTTCTTTACTTTATGTACTAGTTGGTGTATGGGTGCCAATTTTGTAGTTGTGTTTGATTTTGATTACACTTTTGTTGCCTTGTGATTTCAAATCATTTATGCCTTATGCTAAACGATATTAGCATGCATTGATGCCTTGTGTTATATTATTATTTTGATATTTCATGCTTTTTATACACAACAATATTGGCATATGTTGATGCCTTATGTTATACTGTTATTTCAAATTATTTACTTATTATATACAATGATGATAGAGATGATTCAGGTTTGATTCTGTGCCTGGACTTAGTTATGATTATCTTGCACTTTATCATTCTTATGTCATGATTTAGCTTAGTTAGTCGATGATGCGTACTGAGTACCCATTATTTTGTTACTCATACTATACTTTTATACCTTTTTGGTGCAGATTTAAGTATTAGCTATCGCCATTGATCATGGTTTGTGCAGTGATTGATTTTCGAAGATAGGGTGAGCTCTTGGAGTTTGAGTCACTCAATTTTCTCTATCTCTTATATTCAGTCTTTAGCATTAAAGATAAATGTATCAACTATTCTAGATTTGAAATTGTATTGATACTATTAGTTTCTCTTGTGCCAGCTCTACTAGGTTTTAGGATTGGTATCTCGCTTGACCGTTATTCTATCTAGAACCTTTATGTTTTAGATCGATGTTCTTGAATTTCGCCTATGTTGGACCTCTCTTATGGGATTAACACAACGCATTAGCTCTGGGTTTGGTATTGGCATACCTACTTGTGGGAATTGGTAGGTGCCATCATGACTCGTAAATTGGGTCGTGACAAATTGGTATCAGAGCCTACGTTTCACCGATATTATTGGTAAAAGAGCAAGTGTCTGATAGAGTCCTGTGGATCGAAGCACTGGCGTCTGTTTCCTATCTTCGAGAGGCTATGGTATATTCTTAGGAGTTCTTCACTTCTTTCACTCATATCGCGCCAAGGGTCTAAGTTTACTCATAGAATATTCTCTTAACTTTAATCTTTCACAGAAGGCTAGGACACTTGCTGCCGTTATGTAAGACAAGGATCCTAAGACTGAGCCTAGGGATGTTGCTCCTGTTACTAAATTTTGATGACCTAGAGGTCATGGACAGTCTAGAAATATGTCTCCACTTACAGGATAGCATACGCCGCCCTTCCCAGACTTTATTCATGCACCTGAGCTAGAGATTCTTCTGCAACAGCCAGTAGTAGACCGGGGATCAGCCCAGGCTCTACTAGGGTTTATTTCTTAAACAGTGTTTAAAGATACATTATTTCAGTTCATGGTTATTATTGGTGGTGTGTCGTTGGATGGATCACAGTCTACAGATCAGAGTGGTACTGAGGCAGGGGTGAAGCCAGTAGCTGTGGATCCCAGAGTTAAAATTCCTCCTGCACCAGTAGTTTTTCAGTCGATAGTCACCACCCAGTGGTTTCCCAACCTGCTATGTCTTTTAAGAAGTAGAAGATATTAGGCAGGTTCTGGAGATTAGCTCTGTCAAGATATTATGGTGCTTCTGGAGACGATGCACATGAGTTCCTGATTGTGTGTGAGGAGAGGCTTTATGGTTTTCCCTTGTTGAGACTCGTGGTGAGGATTATGACATATTTTAGTTGTATTTGTTTGCTCGTCATTAATGGAGAGATTTTATGGATTCCAGTGTAATACCCCGCATTTTTGGGCTAGTCTATGAACCATCGTTCTTACGTGTATAAGCCATAATCCAAGTGATTCTCATGTGAATATAAGTTCATGATCTTTATCCTAGTGTGTAAAGTGCTCTTGAGGTTAAAAATGTTCATAGGAATCACTTAGAGCCAAGTTGAGCTAAGATCCTTTGATTCGTCCAAAATTTTATATTTGATTCTACAAAGGTCTACTTTAAACATGTATAACTTTTTATATACATGGAATTCTATATCTCAAGACCCACCAAATTGTAGATAGTTGAATTAACTTTCCAACGATATCAATTTCACCAAAATCTGATAACCGAGAAAAATGTTATGGCATTTTTTGTGTAAGGCACTAAGCCAATGCGATCTCAACGCGTCGCATCAATTGCGCCCCGAAACGAAAATATAACACGGATCCAAAGCTTTTTACATGCTAATTCAGTTATTACAAGTCCTAGGGACACTTTGGTCCTTTCCCCTCAACCCCAAACGTCCAGTGGACGATTTATAACACCCCAAAGGGCATTATTTGCCCACTTTTCATCATCAAAACTCACGTAAGCCCTCCTCTTTTCCACCCTGAAGAAAGTTCAACTTTTCTCTCAAGAACACATGGATTTAAGTTTTGAATTCAATATATCTTCAAGAATCCAAGGGTTAAAGTTTCCTAGTTGAATAAACCATCAAGAAAAATCAAGAATGAAGTTTCTTTCACAAGTTTATCATTCAAGATTCCAAGATTCAAGCTTTCTTCACAATTCAAGAAAAATTATGGTATGTGAGAGTTCATCCATGGGTTCTCTTTCACCCATGGAGCCCGAAATTCAAATTCAAGTTTAAAGTTACAATCTTTACATGTTCCCATGAATTTTGTTTATAAGTTTTCATGAATCTCAAGCTTATATCATGTTTCCATGAAATTATGAGTGATATTAAACCTCACATGTTTGAATGGTATTGGTTGCTAAATTTATACCGTAATTGGTGATTTTAGAGATGGAATTATGTTATTACTACTATTTTTAGCTACTCCTATGCTTAGCCTAAACCATAAATTACAAGTGTTTGATAGAATGCCTACAAGAATGATTTTGAACAAAGGCTTACATATCATGTCCTTAGAGTTTTAGTTTGATTCCATGGTGGATCCTATATTCAAGATAATTAGAAATAATTCCTTATTTTAAGTTTATGTTTTCCACATATTTGGTCCTTACATGTTGTGATGAAATGCCCATGTCCTATTTCAAGTGAATTTCATGTAATTTCCCCAATTCACAATGTTGGTTATGAAATCATGCTATGCTCCCATGTTTTAAAGATATTCCCATGTCCAAGTATTAATCTCCATGTGCTTGATAGAATGCCCTTATGAATTTAATAGGGTAATCATGACATGTTACCATGTGTTCTCATCCATGTACAAGTCCATAACCTCCAAGTGTTTGACAAAATGTCTAAATGAAAGCATTGTTGACAATTGACTATTGTTATGCTATTATGATCATGCCATGCTTTACTTTCATGCTATCGAGTCCTGGGGGTATTTAATACCCGACTATTTAGCTGCTTACCTAGAGCCAGTGTCAATTACAGAATAGTCTCAGTCATGTCACGATCAGTGGTATTCTCAGTCAATTACAGAACTTAATAGAACTCATCCAGTTACAGAACTCAGGAAAACTCAATAAACTCAGTATCAGACCATCCAGTTCAATATTTAGTTCAGACCTTAGTGGTATTCACTATTTATTTTAGACCTCAGTAGCATTCAGTATTCAATTCAGACCTCAATAATATTCAGTATTCTGTTCAGACCTCTGTAGTAATCAGTTAGTTAACAGAATTCAGTAATATTTCTGTCAGTCAATGGAACTCAGTGAACTCAGTTCAGCTTAGTTAAACATTATGATCTTTAATATTTTAGTCAAGCCTAGTGTGAACTAGGAAATCAACATATTGTCTATTTAGTTGGGAGTAGAATTCAGCACCCAGTGAACCCAAGGATGGGGACTCACCTGCCACTAAAGGGTATGATCCTTAGGAGCAATCCTTGCATTCGAGAAATATGTAGCCAGTGTAGGTTGAGACATCAAACCTACCAGATGAGGGTTGATGAGGTGTTTTAACCTGTCAGTTGAGGGTTCCACCATTCTCATTAAAGTACCTGCCAGATGAGGGCATCTCTTTAGTTGTCCTTACCCGTGGCACGGTACAGATACCCTTCAAACTGGGGTTATAGGTTGGACCCCAATTAGTTTAGAGAAGGGCATTTCAGTTAGATGATTACTTCCCACAGTTTTATTTTCAAAATTAGTACAAAACTCAGTTCAGTTCTACAGATTCAGGACTGTCAGATACAATCACTCAACTTAGTATGAAACTCAACATAGTTCTACAGAAATAGGACTATCAGATATAGTCTCCTATTTAATAGTAATACAGTATTAGTAAACTCAGATATCAGTTAATCAGTTATTAGAACTCAGTATACAGTTTCAGTTACAGTCTTAGTTATTGTCTTAGTCCTAGTCCCAGTCCGATAATTAGATCAGTAACTCAGTTAAGTTTCAAGTTTGCTTGACCATCGCGTATAGTTATCAGTTATTAGTATTACAATACCTCAGTTTACAAACAATTTCAGAATTATGTTATGCGCTTGGTCTTGCACTATCAAATAATACAGTCTTCATGAATTCATGCTCAGTTTCCTTATGTTACTCAGTTAGTCTCTTTCTCATATGCATAATACTCTACAGTTTCAGTCCAGTTATTCAGACTAAGTACAGTCCAGTTCCACATGCCCAGTATTCAGCTTCAGTTATACATATATCATTAAATTAAGTTTTACCGAAACTAAGTGTTAAGATTCACTAGCTTATCAGATTATGTTTATTTCTTATGTTTTAAGATATTTCCAGCTTTCAGTTTATTCTAGCTAATTAGTGAGTCTACTTACACTTAGCATGCATGTTTTACGATTACGTATGAAATCATTTTTACTTATTGCATCCACCCCTGCATACTCAGTACATTCCAGATGTAGTAATCTACATATACATCTGTATGGCCACATTTTCCCGTAATATAGGTACTGGTTATAGCCTACGCATCTTGATCAGATAGTTGCAGATTCCTGCCAACTGGTGATAAGTTCTCCTACTTCGGGAACTCCAGACAGTTATAAATCATGTACAGTTCATTTACTTTCATGTGTATTGATTAGTGGTAGTTGGAGGCATGTCCTAACTATCTATAGTTAGTATAGTAGAGGCTTCATAGATATCAGTTATGTAAATTTTAGTTTCATCCTTAAGATTTTTCATATTGTAAAGCTTCATCAATATTGTATCTATTTTAGATCTGTAGTATGACTATGTTTCCGCACAGCAGAACAATTATTTATTATGTGATAATTTAGTTTCTTAACAGTATGCCATTTCAGGGGTTAGCTTGGGATAACTAGTGGTTCTAAGCACCGTGTGACGTCTCAGGATAAATTTTTGGGGCGTTACATCCAGGATACCTAGATTTTCTCCTTTGTCATGGACTTAGTTATCTGAGATGTTCTTGGAGTAGTATATGCCTCACAGCCTGATAACGTTCAACTCATTCCCATGGTTAAGGGTGAGACGGTCATTGTCAAGTAACCCAAATTGAATTGGGGTCAAATCTCAAGGAGTGAGCTATAGAATTCAAACCCTATGGATGCTCAAATTACTAAGAGACTACCTGGAATTCTAATAAAAATTACATGTGAAGTAAAATGAGGGGGATAGTCTTGGGAATTCTTCACAACCCACTTTAACAAGAACTTGGTGAATAAAACTTTTACTTGGAACTCAAAATTTGACGAAAATCTTAGGAGTATGTCTACCTAGAGGTAATTCATGTGGGTTGATGATGGTTTATCATGAAATTTAGTTGTTAATTAAAGGATAGGCTTGGTCAAAGTTCATTGGGGTCAATCTTTCATTAAAACCATGACGATTTCACCCGTTGGCTCTTTCGAGCACCTAATAAGTGTACACATTTTCATAATCACCCAAGACCTCAATCAAGCATCCCTATTTCTAGGATGATTCTCTTGACATGATTCGCACTCCTAATACACTTATTTCTAAGATTGCAAGAGGTAGTAAACCATAGACTTAATTGTCCACCATTACTTTGTCCCCCGATAACCCTCTTTCGAGGATGTTATGGGTTACCTAATGTTTACCTTCATCCCTCTTTCGAGGATGAAAAATGGTTTCTAGAGTTTGGGGCTTTCACCCATCAAACCCATTTGGAGATTTAGGGTTTTCACCCATCAAATTCCAACCCATAAGCTCAAAAAATGGTGAAATATATACTCAACAACTATAATCCATGCAAACATAACAACACCCATACTCAATTATGCTCTAGTTCAATATAATCCCAAGACTAAATTGCTTAGCTACTCATGAAGAAAGTAAAGAGAGATATATCATAATGATTATCCAACGGATTCATTCTTCATAACCAGTCTAAGAAATTTAGCTTTCAAAGTTAATTACACACTTGACCAAGGTAAGGGTTTAAGTTTTGAATTCCAAAATATCTTATGAGCTAAATTATCCTAAAGAAGAAAGGGGTTTTACTTAAATATGGCTTGGGATGTGTCTAAGTAATTTTATAGATCTACCCCTGGTCATAATTCTGCTAGGTCACGATCGCGCAAGAGTCCTGCGGCCATGGTAGTGCAACCGCAAGTTTGAGATGCGACTGCATTGTGCTGACTATCTTGACTGATTGCGACTGTGGGTTGAGGACTGCGGTCGCGATAACTGAGCCTGATGTACTCCAAGACTTCAGCTACACTCTTCTTTGCTCCCTTTTGACATTTTCAGCTCTAATCCATGTCTTATGCTTTCCTTAACTTTGAGCCTGCAAGAGTGGGTATTAGTGCATCTAACCATAAGTTTGTCTCATTTATTCATTCGAAACAAAGTAATGTGCACAAAAAATGAGTGTGAGTGAGTGGTAAAGTCACTACTCATCACATCCTTAGATATCGATTGAGAGATTATTCCCTAAATTGGAGAAGGGCTCCACGACAATTTCAGAGTATGAGATAGTTCACTACTTTGTTAGAGAAGTTGAGGCTTTTTCATTCATATGTCTTCTCATAGTAGATATCCTCAGCGTTCATCCTTGCAGCCTTAAAGTCATTCGAGTCAACCTATTCTGGCAGCTCCTTAGATTACTGACGGAGGTCAGTACTAGATTTAGCAGTCTATTAAGTCATTCAGTCGAAATTTAGCTATGCAAAAATATTTTATCACTTAGAATAAAAGTACTAGAATACTTTATCAAGCCAGAATGAAACATAAAAATGAAATAAAGGGAATGTAGGAAACTGTAGATAGCCGAAGAGGACTCTTGACATAATACTTGCAAAAATAAATGCTAAACAAGTAGAAAAAACAATATATTGTGATTTTTTTAACAACATCTGGTGAGCTGAAAAGGCCAATCACTCGCTTAGGACACGTAGCTCAAATCTGCCCTATGTATTTATTCGAGGACAAATATTGATTAAAAGTATAATCCAAAAATATGGTTAAACTATTGTAGGTTATTCTCAAAGAAATTCTTACATCTAAAGGTAACACATTCAAATATGGTTACATCTAAATTAAAAATTTGCAAAACACATAGTTCATCATAGACAAACTGAAAAATAAGGAGGACTGATTATCTAAGACCAAAAATTAAGCTCTAAAGCTCTTAATTCAAATCAATAACTTACCCAATTTCTGACAAGTTAAAGGTTAATATCTAAAGCTACTCAAACTAGTAAACAATAAAATGACATTGTGTCAACACTATATTTTGGGTGTTTGTATGTGTAAATGGATAAAAGGGTTGGACAAGAATAGTACCAATGTTCATTGGTGGGTATCAAAACTTATTGAACCTGTGATGTACAGTGAGCCACCTATTTCAGAGGCTCGATTTGTATTTCACCATTCTCTCTTCACCTTATATTTAAGAGTGTCCCATAATATTAAGAACTTAGACTACACTTCACCATTCACCCAACTAGGTTGTACCAATTTACTCCGGGCCTCATACAAGTGTTCTTTAATTCGTAGAGCTTCTTTCAACCAACTAATAAGGTATACTTTATTACCATAAAAATCACTCCATGAAACTTTCTCTACAAAATGGATTAATAGAAAGTCATAAAATGAGTTGATGGATACAATGGAAAAACCATCCTTAGGAAATGGGATTCATAGATTATAAAACAGCTTATGCCATAAATTGTTTCCACATAACAATTCTAATTTTGTATGGAATCTCTAACTTATTATTCCATGGCTCTTTGAAAAATAGTTTAATTGCTTCTATAACCATATGCCCAGTGGCATATGCTGGAATGAAACTACAATAAAATTATATTAAACCATCATCTTAGCTTTTAAAAATTAAGGAAAAACTTAAGGTTTACTTACCCATCATAATAAAGGATGATTCGTAGCCTCCCAAACTTGTTATATTCTAATAAGTCATTAAATTGAAGATTCTAAGAAGCAACTACTATAGCATTAGATGCTACAACACTATCAATTGATAGCGATGTTGGTGTGTTAGGACCTCCAATTCTCAATCCAGAAAGGCTTGGTATAGATGATGTCAAAGGAACAAATTAATGTAGACTATTTTGTGATGAAGAGGTTTATAACTGGTCAGACGGTGGAGACATGAAAAATTCATTTGGTAGTGAAATATTTTATCTAAGAGGGGGAGAAATATTTGTAGCGGATGGTTGAAGATTTGTGATAACAGGTGGTAGTAGTGGTGTGGATACCTGCAGGAAGATTATCAGGTCCTCTCTTACTTTTCTTACGTCGTCCATTAACATTACTTTTTGAGGCCATTGATTTTCTTTACTAACCACCTAAAAAAGAAAGAAAAACCAAATTTAAGAATAGTCATGATTGTTTGAAAACAATGTTAATAAAATCTCCATAATCATGTTTGTTTGATTCACCATAACTTTACTAAAAGTTGCCAACTCAGAACATATATGGCACAAAAACCAACAAGCTGAGCCTATTAGACACAAGAATATGCTTGGAGAAGAAACAAAAAAAGATCTTTATCTAGTATAGCATATCCAGAGACCTGCAGCTCTAAGACCTTTACAATTTGACTATGCAAAAGGATACAAGAATTATTATACAAAAACAAAAAATAATTAAGCGTCAGTCCCAAGCAAGTCAGGATAGGCTATATAAATCCTCATTCCTTATTATATCATTATGAATACCATATAAACAATAGAAATAAGACGTACAGGGTTACATGCATGCACACATATAGCTAGTGAAAAGTTGTAAATACAATAAATTGATACCTTATAGAAAATGTAGCTGGCTAAGAGATCCAATTATGTATGGTATCGGTCTAGAAAACCTACAACCAACGAGGATGCCACAAGGCAGGTAGGAGTAATTACTCTCTAGAAATATAGAAACAAGCTAGTGAATTAACAACATTTGAGCATTATTATCAGGTAATTCCCTTACAGAATTGGTGAACTCTTCAAAATTCCAATTGATTGAGGAAATGAACCAGTTAAGCCATTGTTGTATGATAAATCCTTATAAAGGAAACATAGAAATAAAATAGAATCTAAGAACTTCAATAGAAAAGAATAATATTTGTGCATACATAGCATGAACACAAGCATAACAAGTTTAATTGTTTATTTCATGCAAAAGTAGAAAGCTTCAGGTGCTTCAAGATTACATATAAGTAATGTTCATTTTGTGATTATCTGGCAAAGGTGGCACTAGAATAA